>NC_134515.1:409926-709926 GCF_027942865.1 Odontesthes bonariensis
TTTTCTGGAGGTTATCTGGTCTTTCTGAAGGTTATCTGATTTTTCTGAAGGTTATCTGATTTTTCTGAAGGTTATCTTGTCTTTCTGAAGGTTAACTGATTTTTCTGAGGTTATCTGGTCTTTCTGAAGGTTATCTGGTCTTTCTTAACGTTATCTGGTCTTTCTGAAGGTTATCTGGTCTTTCTGGAGGTTATCTGGTCTTTCTGAAGGTTATCTGGTCTTTCTGGAGGTTATCTGGTCTTTCTGGAGGTTATCTAGTCTTTCTGAAGGTTATCTGGTCTTTCTGAAGGTTTCTGGTCTTTCTGAAGGTTATCTGATTTTTCTGAAGGTTATCTGGTCTTTCTGAAGGTTATCTGGTCTTTCTGAAAGTTATCTGGTCTTTCTGAAGGTTATCTGGTCTTTCTGGAGGTTATCTGGTCTTTCTGAAGGTTATCTGATTTTTCTGAAGGTTATCTGATTTTTCTGAAGGTTATCTTGTCTTTCTGAAGGTTAACTGATTTTTCTGGAGGTTATCTGGTCTTTCTGAAGTTTATCTGGTCTTTCTAACGTTATCTGGTCTTTCTGAGGTTATCTGGTCTTTCTGGAGGTTATCTGGTCTTTCTGAAGGTTATCTGGTCTTTCTGGAGGTTATCTGGTCTTTCTGGAGGTTATCTAGTCTTTCTGAAGGTTATCTGTCTTTCTGAAGGTTATCTGGTCTTCTGAAGGTTATCTGATTTTTCTGAAGGTTATCTGGTCTTTCTGAAGGTTATCTGATTTTCTGAAGGTTATCTGGTCTTTCTGAAGGTTATCTGGTCTTTCTGAAGGTTATCTGGTCTTTCTGAAGGTTATCTAGTCTTTCTGAAGGTTATCTGATTTTTCTGAAGGTTATCTGATCTTTCTGAAGGTTATCTGGTCTTTCTGAAGGTTATCTGGTCTTTCTGAAGGTTATCTGGTCTTTCTGAAGGTTATCTGAAGGTTATCTGGTCTTTCTGAAGGTTATCTGGTCTTTCTGAACGTTATCTGGTCTTTCTGGAGGTTATCTGGTCTTTCTGAGGTTATCTAGTCTTTCTGGAGGTTATCTGTCTTTCTGGAGGTTATCTGGTCTTTCTGAAGGTTATCTAGTCTTTCTGGAGGTTATCTGGTCTTTCTGGAGGTTATCTGTCTTTCTGAAGGTTATCTGGTCTTTCTGAAGGTTATCTGATTTTTCTGAAGGTTATCTGGTCTTTCTGAAGGTATCTGGTCTTTCTGAACGTTATCTGGTCTTTCTGAACGTTATCTGGTCTTTCTGAAGGTTATCTGATTTTTCTGAAGGTTATCTTGTCTTTCTGAGGTTAACTGATTTTTCTGGAGGTTATCTGGTCTTTCTGAAGGTTATCTAGTCTTTCTGGAGGTTATCTGGTCTTTCTGAAGGTTATCTGGTCTTTCTGAGGTTATCTGATTTTTCTGAAGGTTATCTGGTCTTTCTGAAGGTTATCTGGTCTTTCTGAAGGTTATCTGATCTTCTGGAGGTATCTGATCTTTCTGAAGGTTATCTGGTCTTTCTGGAGGTATCTGGTCTTTCTGAAGGTTATCTGGTCTTTCTGAAGGTTATCTGGTCTTTCTGAAGGTTATCTGGTCTTTCTGGAGGTTATCTAGTCTTTCTGAAGGTTATCTAGTCTTTCTGAAGGTTATCTGGTCTTTCTGAAGGTTATCTGGTCTTTCTGGAGGTTATCTCATTTTTCTGAAGGTTATCTGGTCTTTCTGAAGGTTATCTGATTTTTCTGAAGGTTATCTGGTCTTTCTGAAGGTTATCTGGTCTTTCTGAAGGTTATCTGGTCTTTCTGAAGGTTATCTAGTCTTTCTGAAGGTTATCTGGTCTTTCTGAAGGTTATCTGTCTTTCTGAAGGTTATCTGGTCTTTCTGAAGGTATCTGGTCTTTCTGAAGGTTATCTGGTCTTTCTTAACGTTATCTGGTCTTTCTGAAGGTTATCTGGTCTTTCTTACGTTATCTGGTCTTTCTGGAGGTTATCTAGTCTTTCTGAGGTTATCTGGTCTTTCTTAACGTTATCTGGTCTTTCTGAAGGTTATCTGGTCTTTCTGAGGTTATCTGGTCTTTCTGAAGGTTATCTGGTCTTTCTGAAGGTTATCTGGTCTTTCTGAAGGTTATCTGGTCTTTCTGAAGGTTATCTGGTCTTTCTGAAGGTTATCTAGTCTTTCTGAAGGTTAACTGATTTTTCTGAAGGTTATCTGGTCTTTCTGAAGGTTATCTGGTCTTTCTGAAGGTTATCTAGTCTTTCTGAAGGTTATCTGATTTTTCTGAAGGTTATCTGATCTTTCTGAAGGTTAACTGATTTTTCTGAAGGTTATCTGGTCTTTCTGAAGGTTATCTGGTCTTTCTGAAGGTTATCTAGTCTTTCTGAGGTTAACTGATTTTTCTGAAGGTTATCTGGTCTTTCTGAAGGTTATCTGGTCTTTCTGAAGGTTATCTGGTCTTTCTGGAGGTTATCTAGTCTTTCTGAAGGTTATCTGGTCTTTCTGAAGGTTATCTGGTCTTTCTGAAGGTTATCTGGTCTTTCTGAAGGTTATCTGGTCTTTCTGGAGGTTATCTGGTCTTTCTGAAGGTTATCTGGTCTTTCTGGAGGTTATCTGGTCTTTCTGGAGGTTATCTAGTCTTTCTGAAGGTTATCTGGTCTTTCTGAAGGTTATCTGGTCTTTCTGGAGGTTATCTGGTCTTTCTGGAGGTTATCTAGTCTTTCTGAAGGTTATCTGGTCTTTCTGAAGGTTATCTGATTTTTCTGAAGGTTATCTGGTCTTCTGAAGGTTATCTGATTTTTCTGAAGGTTATCTGGTCTTTCTGAAGGTTATCTGGTCTTTCTGAAGGTTATCTGGTCTTTCTGAAGGTTATCTAGTCTTTCTGAAGGTTATCTGATTTTTCTGAAGGTTATCTGATCTTTCTGAAGGTTATCTGGTCTTTCTGAAGGTTATCTGGTCTTTCTGAAGGTTATCTGAAGGTTATCTGGTCTTTCTGAAGGTTATCTGTCTTTCTGAACGTTATCTGGTCTTTCTGGAGGTTATCTGGTCTTTCTGAAGGTTATCTGGTCTTTCTGGAGGTTATCTGGTCTTTCTGGAGGTTATCTGGTCTTTCTGAAGGTTATCTGGTCTTTCTGGAGGTTATCTAGTCTTTCTGGAGGTTATCTAGTCTTTCTGAAGGTTATCTGGTCTTTCTGAACGTTATCTGGTCTTTCTGAAGGTTATCTGGTCTTTCTGAACGTTATCTGGTCTTTCTGAAGGTTATCTGGTCTTTCTGAAGGTTATCTGGTCTTTCTGAACGTTATCTGGTCATTCTGAAGGTTATCTGGTCTTTCTGAAGGTTATCTGGTCTTTCTGAACGTTATCTGGTCTTTCTGAAGGTTATCTGGTCTTTCTGAAGGTTATCTGATCTTTCTGAAGGTTATCTGTCTTTCTGAAGGTTATCTGGTCTTTCTGAAGGTTATCTGATCTTTCTGAAGGTTATCTGATCTTTCTGAAGGTTATCTGGTCTTCTGAACGTTATCTGGTCTTTCTGAAGGTTATCTGATTTTTCTGAACGTTATCTGGTCTTTCTGAAGGTTAACTGATTTTTCTGGAGGTTATCTGGTCTTTCTGAAGGTTATCTAGTCTTTCTGGAGGTTATCTGGTCTTTCTGGAGGTTATCTGGTCTTTCTGAAGGTTATCTAGTCTTTCTGGAGGTTATCTGGTCTTTCTGGAGGTTATCTGGTCTTCTGAAGTTATCTGATTTTTCTGAAGGTTATCTGGTCTTTCTGAGGTTATCTGGTCTTTCTGAAGGTTATCTGATTTTTCTGAAGTTATCTGTCTTTCTGAAGGTTATCTGGTCTTTCTGACGGTATCTGGTCTTTCTGAACGTTATCTGGTCTTTCTGAACGTTATCTGGTCTTTCTGAACGTTATCTGGTCTTTCTGAACGTTATCTGGTCTTTCTGAAGGTTATCTGTCTTTCTGAACGTTATCTGGTCTTTCTGAAGGTTATCTGGTCTTTCTGAAGGTTATCTGATCTTTCTGAAGGTTATCTGTCTTTCTGAAGGTTATCTGGTCTTCTGAAGGTTATCTGATCTTCTGAGGTTATCTGATCTTCTGAAGGTTATCTGGTCTTTCTGAACGTTATCTGGTCTTTCTGAAGGTTATCTGATTTTCTGACGTTATCTGGTCTTTCTGAAGGTTAACTGATTTTTCTGGAGGTTATCTGGTCTTTCTGAAGGTTATCTAGTCTTTCTGGAGGTTATCTGGTCTTTCTGGAGGTTATCTGTCTTTCTGAAGGTTATCTAGTCTTTCTGGAGGTTATCTGGTCTTTCTGGAGGTTATCTGTCTTTCTGAAGGTTATCTGGTCTTTCTGGAGTTATCTGGTCTTTCTGAAGGTTATCTGATTTTCTGAAGGTTATCTGGTCTTTCTGAAGGTTATCTGTCTTTCTGAAGGTTATCTGATTTTTCTGAAGGTTATCTGGTCTTTCTGAAGGTTATCTGGTCTTTCTGAACGTTATCTGGTCTTTCTGAACGGTTATCTGGTCTTTCTGAACGTTATCTGGTCTTTCTGAACGTTATCTGGTCTTTCTGAACGTTATCTGGTCTTTCTGAAGGTTATCTGGTCTTTCTGAACGTATCTGGTCTTCTGAACGTTATCTGGTCCTTTCTGAACGTTATCTGGTCTTTCTGAAGGTTATCTGATTTTTCTGAAGGTTATCTTGTCTTTCTGAAGGTTAACTGATTTTTCTGGAGGTTATCTGGTCTTTCTGAAGGTTATCTGGTCTTTCTTAACGTTATCTGGTCTTTCTGAAGGTTATCTGGTCTTTCTGGAGGTTATCTGGTCTTTCTGAAGGTTATCTGGTCTTTCTGAAGGTTATCTGGTCTTTCTGAAGGTTATCTGGTCTTTCTGAAGGTTATCTGGTCTTTCTGAAGGTTATCTGTCTTTCTGGAGGTTATCTGGTCTTTCTGGAGGTTATCTAGTCTTTCTGAAGGTTATCTGGTCTTTCTGAAGGTTATCTGGTCTTTCTGAAGGTTATCTGATTTTTCTGAAGGTTATCTGGTCTTTCTGAGGTTATCTGATTTTTCTGAAGGTTATCTGGTCTTTCTGAAGGTTATCTGGTCTTTCTGAAGGTTATCTGGTCTTTCTGAAGGTTATCTAGTCTTTCTGAAGGTTATCTGATTTTTCTGAAGGTTATCTGATCTTTCTGAAGGTTATCTGGTCTTTCTGAAGGTTATCTGGTCTTTCTGAAGGTTATCTGGTCTTTCTGAAGGTTATCTGAAGGTTATCTGGTCTTCTGAAGGTTATCTGGTCTTCTGAACGTTATCTGGTCTTTCTGGAGGTTATCTGGTCTTTCTGAAGGTTATCTAGTCTTTCTGGAGGTTATCTGGTCTTTCTGGAGGTTATCTGGTCTTTCTGAAGGTTATCTAGTCTTTCTGGAGGTTATCTGGTCTTTCTGGAGGTTATCTGGTCTTTCTGAAGGTTATCTGGTCTTTCTGAAGGTTATCTGATTTTTCTGAAGTTATCTGGTCTTTCTGAGGTTATCTGGTCTTTCTGAACGTTATCTGGTCTTTCTGAACGTTATCTGGTCTTTCTGAACGTTATCTGGTCTTTCTGAAGGTTATCTGATTTTTCTGAAGGTTATCTGGTCTTTCTGAAGGTTATCTAGTCTTTCTGGAGGTTATCTGGTCTTTCTGAAGGTTAACTGATTTTTCTGGAGGTTATCTGGTCTTTCTGAAGGTTATCTAGTCTTTCTGAAGGTTATCTGGTCTTTCTGGAGGTTATCTGGTCTTTCTGAAGGTTATCTGGTCTTTCTGAAGGTTATCTGATTTTTCTGAAGGTTATCTGTCTTTCTGAAGGTTATCTGGTCTTTCTGAAGGTTATCTGATCTTTCTGGAGGTTATCTGATCTTTCTGAAGGTTATCTGGTCTTTCTGAGGTTATCTGGTCTTTCTGAGGTTATCTGGTCTTTCTGAAGGTTATCTGGTCTTTCTGAAGGTTATCTGGTCTTTCTGGAGGTTATCTAGTCTTTCTGAAGGTTATCTAGTCTTTCTGAAGGTTATCTGGTCTTTCTGAAGGTTATCTGGTCTTTCTGAGGTTATCTCATTTTCTGAAGGTTATCTGGTCTTTCTGAAGGTTATCTGATTTTTCTGAAGGTTATCTGGTCTTTCTGAGGTTATCTGGTCTTTCTGAAGGTTATCTGGTCTTTCTGAAGGTTATCTAGTCTTTCTGAAGGTTATCTGGTCTTTCTGAAGGTTATCTGGTCTTTCTGAAGGTTATCTGGTCTTTCTGAAGGTTATCTGGTCTTTCTGAAGGTTATCTGGTCTTTCTGAAGGTTATCTGATTTTCTGAAGGTTATCTGGTCTTTCTGAAGGTTATCTGGTCTTTCTGAAGGTTATCTGGTCTTTCTAACGTTATCTGGTCTTTCTGAAGGTTATCTGGTCTTTCTTAACGTTATCTGGTCTTTCTGGAGGTTATCTAGTCTTTCTGAAGGTTATCTGGTCTTTCTTAACGTTATCTGGTCTTTCTGAAGGTTATCTGTCTTTCTGAAGGTTATCTGGTCTTTCTGAAGGTTATCTGTCTTTCTGAGGTTATCTGGTCTTTCTGAAGGTTATCTGGTCTTTCTGAAGGTTATCTGGTCTTTCTGAAGGTTATCTAGTCTTTCTGAAGGTTAACTGATTTTTCTGAAGGTTATCTGGTCTTCTGAAGGTTATCTGGTCTTTCTGAAGGTTATCTAGTCTTTCTGAAGGTTATCTGATTTTTCTGAAGGTTATCTGATCTTTCTGAAGGTTAACTGATTTTTCTGAAGGTTATCTGGTCTTTCTGAAGGTTATCTGGTCTTCTGAAGGTTATCTAGTCTTTCTGAAGGTAACTGATTTTTCTGAAGGTTATCTGGTCTTTCTGAAGGTTATCTGGTCTTTCTGAAGGTTATCTGGTCTTTCTGGAGGTTATCTAGTCTTCTGAAGGTATCTGTCTTTCTGAAGGTTATCTGGTCTTTCTGGAGGTTATCTGGTCTTTCTGAAGGTTATCTGGTCTTTCTGAGGTTATCTGGTCTTTCTGAAGGTTATCTGGTCTTTCTGGAGGTTATCTGGTCTTTCTGAAGGTTATCTGGTCTTTCTGGAGGTTATCTGGTCTTTCTGGAGGTTATCTAGTCTTTCTGAAGGTTATCTGGTCTTTCTGAAGGTTATCTGGTCTTTCTGAAGGTTATCTGATTTTTCTGAAGGTTATCTGGTCTTTCTGAAGGTTATCTGATTTTTCTGAAGGTTATCTGGTCTTTCTGAAGGTTATCTGGTCTTTCTGAAGGTTATCTGGTCTTTCTGAAGGTTATCTAGTCTTTCTGAAGGTTATCTGATTTTTCTGAAGGTTATCTGATCTTTCTGAAGGTTATCTGGTCTTTCTGAAGGTTATCTGGTCTTTCTGAAGGTTATCTGGTCTTTCTGAAGGTTATCTGAAGGTTATCTGGTCTTTCTGAAGGTTATCTGGTCTTTCTGAACGTTATCTGGTCTTTCTGGAGGTTATCTGGTCTTTCTGAAGGTTATCTAGTCTTTCTGGAGGTTATCTGGTCTTTCTGGAGGTTATCTGGTCTTTCTGAAGGTTATCTAGTCTTTCTGGAGGTTATCTGGTCTTTCTGGAGGTTATCTGGTCTTTCTGAAGGTTATCTGGTCTTTCTGAAGGTTATCTGATTTTTCTGAAGGTTATCTGGTCTTTCTGAAGGTTATCTGGTCTTTCTGAACGTTATCTGGTCTTTCTGAACGTTATCTGGTCTTTCTGAACGTTATCTGGTCTTTCTGAAGGTTATCTGATTTTTCTGAAGGTTATCTTGTCTTTCTGAAGGTTAACTGATTTTTCTGGAGGTTATCTGGTCTTTCTGAAGGTTATCTAGTCTTTCTGGAGGTTATCTGGTCTTTCTGGAGGTTATCTGGTCTTTCTGAAGGTTATCTGGTCTTTCTGAAGGTTATCTGATTTTCTGAAGGTTATCTGGTCTTTCTGAAGGTTATCTGGTCTTTCTGAAGGTTATCTGATCTTTCTGGAGGTTATCTGATCTTTCTGAAGGTTATCTGGTCTTTCTGGAGGTTATCTGGTCTTTCTGAAGGTTATCTGGTCTTTCTGAAGGTTATCTGGTCTTTCTGAAGGTTATCTAGTCTTTCTGAAGGTTATCTGGTCTTTCTGAAGGTTATCTGGTCTTTCTGAAGGTTATCTGGTCTTTCTGAAGGTTATCTGGTCTTTCTGGAGGTTATCTAGTCTTTCTGAAGGTTATCTAGTCTTTCTGAAGGTTATCTGGTCTTTCTGAAGGTTATCTGGTCTTTCTGGAGGTTATCTCATTTTTCTGAAGGTTATCTGGTCTTTCTGAAGGTTATCTGATTTTTCTGAAGGTTATCTGGTCTTTCTGAAGGTTATCTGGTCTTTCTGAAGGTTATCTGGTCTTTCTGAAGGTTATCTAGTCTTTCTGAAGGTTATCTGGTCTTTCTGAAGGTTATCTGGTCTTTCTGAAGGTTATCTGGTCTTTCTGAAGGTTATCTGGTCTTTCTGAAGGTTATCTGGTCTTTCTGAAGGTTATCTGATTTTTCTGAAGGTTATCTGGTCTTTCTGAAGGTTATCTGGTCTTTCTGAAGGTTATCTGGTCTTTCTTAACGTTATCTGGTCTTTCTGAAGGTTATCTGGTCTTTCTTAACGTTATCTGGTCTTTCTGGAGGTTATCTAGTCTTTCTGAAGGTTATCTGGTCTTTCTTAACGTTATCTGGTCTTTCTGAAGGTTATCTGGTCTTTCTGAAGGTTATCTGGTCTTTCTGAAGGTTATCTGGTCTTTCTGAAGGTTATCTGGTCTTTCTGAAGGTTATCTGGTCTTTCTGAAGGTTATCTGGTCTTTCTGAAGGTTATCTAGTCTTTCTGAAGGTTAACTGATTTTTCTGAAGGTTATCTGGTCTTTCTGAAGGTTATCTGGTCTTTCTGAAGGTTATCTAGTCTTTCTGAAGGTTATCTGATTTTTCTGAAGGTTATCTGATCTTTCTGAAGGTTAACTGATTTTTCTGAAGGTTATCTGGTCTTTCTGAAGGTTATCTGGTCTTTCTGAAGGTTATCTAGTCTTTCTGAAGGTTAACTGATTTTTCTGAAGGTTATCTGGTCTTTCTGAAGGTTATCTGGTCTTTCTGAAGGTTATCTGGTCTTTCTGGAGGTTATCTAGTCTTTCTGAAGGTTATCTGGTCTTTCTGAAGGTTATCTGGTCTTTCTGGAGGTTATCTGGTCTTTCTGAAGGTTATCTGGTCTTTCTGAAGGTTATCTGGTCTTTCTGAAGGTTATCTGGTCTTTCTGAAGGTTATCTGGTCTTTCTGAAGGTTATCTGATTTTTCTGAAGGTTATCTGGTCTTTCTGAAGGTTATCTGATTTTTCTGAAGGTTATCTGGTCTTTCTGAAGGTTATCTGGTCTTTCTGAAGGTTATCTGGTCTTTCTTAACGTTATCTGGTCTTTCTGAAGGTTATCTGGTCTTTCTGGAGGTTATCTGGTCTTTCTGAAGGTTATCTGGTCTTTCTGGAGGTTATCTGGTCTTTCTGGAGGTTATCTAGTCTTTCTGAAGGTTATCTGGTCTTTCTTAACGTTATCTGGTCTTTCTGAAGGTTATCTGGTCTTTCTGAAGGTTATCTGGTCTTTCTGAAGGTTATCTGATTTTTCTGAAGGTTATCTGGTCTTTCTGAAGGTTATCTGATTTTTCTGAAGGTTATCTGGTCTTTCTGAAGGTTATCTGGTCTTTCTGAAGGTTATCTGGTCTTTCTTAACGTTATCTGGTCTTTCTGAAGGTTATCTGGTCTTTCTGAACGTTATTTGGTCTTTCTGAAGGTTATCTGGTCTTTCTGAAGGTTATCTGGTCTTTCTGAACGTTATCTGGTCTTTTTTAACGTTATCTGGTCTTTCTGAAGGTTATCTGAAGGTTATCTGGTCTTTCTGAACGTTATCTGGTCTTTCTGAAGGTTATCTGGTCTTTCTGAACGTTATCTGGTCTTTCTGAAGGTTATCTGAAGGTTATCTGGTCTTTCTGAACGTTATCTGGTCTTTCTGAAGGTTATCTGGTCTTTCTGAACGTTATCTGGTCTTTCTGAACGTTATCTGGTCTTTCTGAAGGTTATCTGGTCTTTCTGAAGGTTATCTGGTCTTTCTGAACGTTATCTGGTCTTTCTGAAGGTTATCTGGTCTTTCTGAACGTTATCTGGTCTTTCTGAACGTTATCTGGTCTTTCTGAACGTTATCTGGTCTTTCTGAAGGTTATCTGGTCTTTCTGAACGTTATCTGGTCTTTCTGAAGGTTATCTGGTCTTTCTGAACGTTATCTGGTCTTTCTGAACGTTATCTGGTCTTTCTGAAGGTTATCTGGTCTTTCTGAAGGTTATCTGGTCTTTTTTAACGTTATCTGGTCTTTCTGAAGGTTATCTGAAGGTTATCTGGTCTTTCTGAAGGTTATCTGGTCTTTCTGAAGGTTATCTGGTCTTTCTGAAGGTTATCTGGTCTTTCTGGAGGTTATCTGGTCTTTCTGAAGGTTATCTGGTCTTTCTGAAGTTTATCTGGTCTTTCTGGAGGTTATCTGGTCTTTCTGAAGGTTATCTGGTCTTTCTGGAGGTTATCTGGTCTTTCTGGAGGTTATCTGGTCTTTCTGAAGGTTATCTGAAGGTTATCTGGTCTTTCTGGAGGTTATCTGGTCTTTCTGAAGGTTATCTGAAGGTTATCTGGTCTTTCTGGAGGTTATCTGGTCTTTCTGAACGTTATCTGGTCTTTCTGAAGGTTATCTGGTCTTTCTGAAGGTTATCTGGTCTTTCTGAAGGTTATCTGGTCTTTCTGAACCCCATCAGCAGTAAAGTTTCAGCTCTGGTGGTGTTGGAGTGAGGAGGAGAAGCTCAGTCAGACGACACACATCAGGGGACAACAAACGCTTTTAGTTAGAAAGAAAAATAAGAAAACAGGTAAAAACTAGTTTGTCTACAGCGACAGTGTATTTTGGAGTTTCACTGAATTCCAACCAGAGTAAAAGCAGAATATTCATCCTCAATATTAGCAACTATGAAGTCACCACACACATCACTACTAAGTCTAGAAACACAACATGGCTTGGCTGACATGGTGGCTTCTGGCAAGACGCACAATATTATAGGCACTAAACTCTGGAACATGCAATATGGTGGCTGGTTACTGTCGTTTGTGCCGGGTCGAGTCCTGTGGAGCGAGTCCGATCACAGAGGGACGTTTGCTTTCTGCGGCGGCGCGAAGCTAACGCTCCGAGCGTGGCGGCGGCAGGCCGCGGGTACGCAGAGGCCTCGTCACCTGTGCGAGGTCACGGCCATGCAGCTTCAGGTGAGCACACGTTTCAGAGCGAGGCACGTTTGTTTTGTCCGGGATGAAGACATTCATTTTACAGTTTGTGAAGACAAGAGTCTGGAAGTTCAGGGCCGAGAGCCGGAAACCCTGACGGCAGGTTGGACAAACATCCCAGCTCACCTGTCTGACAGGGATCCATGAAAAACAACTCATTCAGTACCTGAAGCCAGCTTTTAACCAAGTCGCATCAGTTTTCTTTGCTCTTCATTTATTTAACGAATACATTGAAAATACAACCGGTCCGGGCCGATGGCCGCCCTTCCTGGTTCTGGTTCTGATGGAAGTTTCTTCCCGTTCAAAGGGAGTTTTTTCTCCCCACAGTCGCCTCGTGCAGCTCAGGAATACTCAGGTTCACACTGAGATCTGTTTGTATGGCAGGTGTTACAGTGTTTAATCTGCCAAATTCTTTCTCTGGTGTTACTTTCAGGATGTTTCTACAAAGCAGCAGGAGCCAACAAACACCGACCAGGACAGAAATGGGTCTGCTACAGTTCATTAGCATCAAGCTGTGTGTCTGAGCCGGCTAACTGCTAACTGCTAACTGCTCTGTCTTCTTTACAGAGACGTCTTCCCTGGACGCCACTTAATATTCAGAAGAAGTTCTATTAGTGCAGAGCGAAGCTGAAACACGGCACCACCGCAGATGAAGTTGACGAGCTCGAACCGCAGTTTTTACAGATCTTAAGGTGCTGTGGGTAGTTAATTAATGTTAATTAACTAACTGTAGGTAGTTAGTTAATGTAGGTGCTGGAGTGGCACACCGCGGACTCGTTTCTTTAGGTTTCAGGAGTAATCCAGTCAGTGAACTGATCTTCAGCAGAGGCACAATGACAGAAAGCTGAAGATCACCACCAACACCCGCCTCATTTTTCATCTGGTAGCTTTACAAACTTTCACCAGAGACGGCTGGGATTTAACAGACTTTAACAGCTGCCGTCTCCCCCCTGCTGGATCCTCAGGAGGACAAACCCACCGTGAGAATGTAAATGACAGAATTTAACAATGTTGAATGTTGAAATTTGCAGAGTTTGTGACTTCACATCTAAGCAGTTTGGTTCCACTGAACCAGGTTCTGTTTGATCCATTACTGTGGTTCCTTTGAGCCGATCTGAGACCTGTTAATCAGAGTCCTGTGCAAAATGCTGGTTCCCTTATGATTTTATTGACTTGGCAGCTGTTTGAATCATTGGTGTTGGGCTGAGTGGTTGATGACACATGGGTCCAATTTAGAGTAAAACTGGTGGTGAAGCAGAGGATCCACGGCACACTTTTAACTTCTGGTTTCAAAGGAGCAAGATGGCAACAATCATGTGGGACATGATGAAGGCTTCGCAGCCTGTGGACTTCTGAGGCCACAGAGAGAAAGTTGGTGTCGGAATCTGATCTCTGGCTCCTGATTTAACCTCAACATGGTTCCTATCACAGTCCAAAGACTGATTGTACATGGTTACCCATCTCTGTGTGGATCTTTGATGGATTGGTAAGGTAACCCTAACCCTGATCGTACAGGGTTACCCATCTCTGTGTGGATCTTTGATGGATTGGTAAGGTAACCCTAACCCTGATCGTACAGAGTTACCCATCTCTGTGTGGATCTTTGATGGATTGGTAAGGTAACCCTAACCCTGATCGTACAGAGTTACCCATCTCTGTGTGGATCTTTGATGGATTGGTAAGGTAACCCTAACCCTGATCGTACAGGGTTACCCATCTCTGTGTGGATCTTTGATGGATTGGTAAGGTAACCCTAACCCTGATCGTACAGGGTTACCCATCTCTGTGTGGATCTTTGATGGATTGGTAAGGTAACCCTAACCCTGATCGTACAGAGTTACCCATCTCTGTGTGGATCTTTGATGGATTGGTAAGGTAACCCTAACCCTGATCGTACAGAGTTACCCATCTCTGTGTGGATCTTTGATGGATTGGTAAGGTAACCCTAACCCTGATCGTACAGGGTTACCCATCTCTGTGTGGATCTTTGATGGATTGGTAAGGTAACCCTAACCCTGATCGTACAGAGTTACCCATCTCTGTGTGGATCTTTGATGGATTGGTAAGGTAACCCTAACCCTGATCGTACAGAGTTACCCATCTCTGTGTGGATCTTTGATGGATTGGTAAGGTAACCCTAACCCTGATCGTACAGGGTTACCCATCTCTGTGTGGATCTTTGATGGATTGGTAAGGTAACCCTAACCCTGATCGTACAGAGTTACCCATCTCTGTGTGGATCTTTGATGGATTGGTAAGGTAAGGTAACCCTGATCGTACAGGGTTACCCATCTCTGTGTGGATCTTTGATGGATTGGTAAGGTAACCCTAACCCTGATACATGGTTCTCTGTCTCTAAGCAGACCTGAGCAGGATGAAGCGTTTATAAAGGACAGATGGAGGCGAACGCGGTGCATCCTCAGGGGAACCTACCTTCAGCTAACTGTAAAGTGCACGTTCAGGCTAAAAAGTGCAGATTATTTTCTGAAACACTGAGATTTTATAGCTTTTTGATTCTTGCAGTTCTGATGGGACCTGAACACAGAATAGTAACAAACAAACACCGGATGAACCCATTAACTGGACTGAACTCTGAACTCCTGCAGCTCTTTGGTACCGTTTGGTTGTTTACTTCCTTTCCATGGTCAGAATCTTTATTTCATGGAGTTTGAGCAGATTAAACCTTCAGTTCTGCCTCGCCTCTCAGATCTGAACTTCCAGACTCTCGGTTGGAACAGTTGAATCATTTGTCTGCACACCTGAGCCCACATGAAGCTGAACCAGACTTTGGTCCAGGTTTGACCCCTCAGCTCAAACCGGCCTGGCTGGCCTCTGCGTACGGGCGCTCTGGTTGAAGCCTGCACGGTCTCTGAGCGACATGCAGGCGGTTGATTGTACAAACTGGAGGACTGCACAACTGTTCCAGACATTCAACATGAAGACACAATAAAAAAAAAGTCTTTTCCTGCTCGTTGAACTAAAATAAAGCTACTTTAAAGTGGGTTTGGTTTGATATTAACGTTGCTTCCTTTGGAAACAAAACAGTACAGAAACAAACAAATTCATGAAGACCAGTTTGGGAAAAATCCTGAAAGAACAACTGGAAACACTTGAAACATGAGCAGCTTTTCTTCTTGGCCCGACTCGTCAGTTTCTGAGTCCGTCAGGCGGAACCAAGAACTCCTCATGTTGTTCAACTGTTTCAAACCGTGTTCAGAATCAGGGCCGAGTGGACTCAGGATAGAACTACTCAGAGATGTACCCGGCAGGCTTTACTGACCCACCCTCTACTTGTTGTGGGTTTAATGGGGAAGAAAACCAAAACTGCGAGAAATCTAAGAAACCAGTTTAAGGTGCAAACCGCCGCCTCACATCATCTCTGAGGCATTCAGTCGAGGACCAGTTTCAGGAAGGAGCTGTCAGTCAATAAAGAGGCGTTTTAGAGCCGAGCCGTCAGTCGGGAGCAGGAGATATCGAGTCTGGGACCATCAGTAATATCAGAGTTTAAAGCTGTATAACAAAGACAAAACAATTAACTACTAAATAAAAGAAAAACAGATTATATTCCGGAAGCAACGTTTCATCAGAGTAATGTGTTGTTAAGCATTGGTTTTTAGTTCCAAACTACTCCCCCCTCCCGATGGAGACTAGCGGGACACAACAGCTGCCTTTTGATTATATACACACACACACACACTTTTTGTCACTTTTTCCTTTTCATTTGTTTTTCCTAGAAAAAGACACTGTCCACTCTCTTCCAGCTGTCTCTTAGCGCCAGGCTGGTTCTCGAATCCAGAACTGTGAAGAGTCTCTAGAATTAGATGGAGCAGAGGAGTCTTTCCAGCACTGTGAAACGCCCTCATCGTGTCTATAAACCATCAGCAGCCTGGCCTCAGTTCTCTTCCACCTTCTGCTGACGCAGCCCGTCGGGCCACCCATCAGTCGGCCGGTCTTCGGTCCAACCGATCAGCTGACTCTCTCACTGACGGCAGTCCGTGACTCTACGGTCTCTTCGCGGCTGGGACAGGGGACGGCAGACTGGGGAACGATGTCTCTGAGCTCCCTGCCTTCGCCTGCCGCCTCTGGATCTGCCCTCAGCCGAGCCCTGCCATCAGCCCCGGGCACCAGGCCGCCTCCTGCTGCCCCGGGGGGCCCAGGAGGCCCAGAGCTGGGGGGCCTCGAGGTGCTGTTCGACCCTCTGCCGCCTCCTGAAACTTCTCTGCTCTCCGACGCCGTGGCCAGCTCCCCTCTCCCCTCGGCCCTGACACTCTCCAAGCCGACCTCTCTCCTTGGGAGCTGCCCCCCCCGGCTGGGTCGTGTGGTGCTCAGGTCTTGGGGCTGTTCGCTCTGGTTGGGCTGAGCAGGGACAAAGTTGGTCCGGGATAGGCTGGACAATGGTCTTTGGGATGACAGATGCTGCCCCTGTGGTCTGGTAAGCTGAGAGTGGAGTTGAGGACGCTGCTGCGTTTGAATCTGCTGAAATTGCGGTTGTGCTTGGGACTGGGAAACTGGTGAAGTAGACTGGGAGAGAGACTGTCCGGGTTGGGGTCTGCATTGAGTCTGAAGTTGGTGTTGCAATGGGTACCTTGTATGTGGTTGGGTTAACACCTGATGCAGAGGTTGAAGGTGAGATTGAAGTTGGACAGAGGTTCTGGCCTGGGGTTGGCCCTGGACTTGCGTTTGAGTCCTGGCCTGGGGTTGGCCCTGGACTTGCGCTTGAGTCCTGGCCTGGGGTTGGCCCTGGACTTGCGCTTGAGTCCTGGCCTGGGGTTGTCCCTGGACTTGCGCTTGATTCCTGGCCTGGGGTTGTCCCTGGACTTGCGCTTGAGTCCTGGCCTGGGGTTGGCCCTGGACTTGCGCTTGAGTCCTGGCCTGGGGTTGGCCCTGGACTTGCGTTTGAGTCCTGGCCTGGGGTTGACCCTGGACTTGCGTTTGAGTCCTGGCCTGGGGTTGACCCTGGACTTGCGTTTGAGTCCTGGCCTGGGGTTGACCCTGGACTTGCGTTTGAGTCCTGGCCTGGGGTTGACCCTGGAGTTGCGCTTGAGTCCTGGCCTGGGGTTGGCCCTGGACTTGCGTTTGGGTCCTGGCCTGGGGTTGGCCCTGGACTTGCGTTTGGGTCCTGGCCTGGGGTTGGCCCTGGACTTGCGTTTGGGTCCTGGCCTGGGGTTGGCCCTGGACTTGCGTTTGGGTCCTGGCCTGGGGTTGGCCCTGGACTTGCGTTTGAGTCCTGGCCTGGGGTTGACCCTGGACTTGCGCTTGAGTCCTGGCCTGGGGTTGACCCTGGACTTGCGTTTGAGTCCTGGCCTGGGGTTGACCCTGGACTTGCGTTTGAGTCCTGGCCTGGGGTTGACCCTGGACTTGCGTTTGAGTCCTGGCCTGGGGTTGACCCTGGAGTTGCGCTTGAGTCCTGGCCTGGGGTTGGCCCTGGACTTGCGTTTGGGTCCTGGCCTGGGGTTGGCCCTGGACTTGCGTTTGGGTCCTGGCCTGGGGTTGGCCCTGGACTTGCGTTTGGGTCCTGGCCTGGGGTTGGCCCTGGACTTGCGTTTGGGTCCTGGCCTGGGGTTGACCCTGGACTTGCATTGAGGTCCGAGTCTGGGGTTGAGGCTGAGGTTGGGTTGGTGTCCTGGCCTGCGTTTGGAGTTGAGGCGTAAGTGATGGCCGGGGCTGGGATAGTTTCTTGAGCTGGGTTTGGTGTTGAGATGAGTGCATGGACTGGACTTGAGGCTCGAGTGCTGTGGAGGACTGGGTTTGTGATTGTGGATGCCTTATTAGGGATGGATGAACACTTAGGAGGGGCGGGGACTGAGGTGGAGCATGCGGAGCCTGGGGCTGTGTTCGGTGCAGAGTTGGGGAGTGGGCTAGTTGTGACTGTACTTTCTGGTTGGTGGACTGAGGCTGACTATGGGTTTGAGTGGGGGGTTGTTGGGGCAGGGGCAGTGGCAGGGGTTTGTTGTGTCTCGTGGGAGAGGACTGAGGTACTGGCTGTCGCGTTTGGACCTGGGACTGGCTGGGGAACTGGGTCTGAGGACAGGTTTGAAGCTGGTGGCACGGTTGAGGGACTGGATGCGGAGGCTCAGGCACAAACTTGGGCTGCGTTCTGGGGGGGTCCTGCTGTGACGGCTGGGGGGTGGGCTGAAGAACAGTCTGTGGCTCAGCTTCAGGCCTGGACTGGCTGGAAGGTAGTAGGTGTTCAGAGACTGGAGGAGGAGGCTGATCTAACGATGAGGCAGAGGACTGTTGGTGGCGATGATGATGGTGGTGGTGGTGGTGGTGATGGTGGTGTTTGTGAGGCGGACGCTCCTTCCTTTTGTGGCTTTTCGTTGGGCTGATGCTGCTACGGCTGCTGCCACTTCGTTCGGTTCCTGCTTCATCTTCACCGAGTTCCTCTTCTCTGCTTCCTCCATCTCCCGCCCCAGTTTTCTCCTTGTGCTTCCGCCCCTTATGCGCCTTGTGTCCGTGCGATTGGCCGCCGTCGTCGGGTTGCATCTGCGACTGCGACTGGCTCCGCTCGGAGGGGGTGGACTGGAGATCGGAGCTCTGAGCCCCCTCTGCTTTACCGCCCTTCTCCTCTGAAGTCGTCCTCCCTCCAGTCTCAGTGGTTGTAACCTTCGGGGTCTGAACACTCTCCATTTCCTCTACTGTCTCTCTCGTTTTCCGTTTTTTGATCGGTAGGGCTGTTTCTTGGACAACGGGTTTAGTGGAAGACTCCTTGGCTGCTCTCCGTTTGGCCTCAGCAGCCAAGATGGCGGCCGCGGCGTAGCTCCCAGCCGCTGAGCTACCGGAGACGGATGCTGAGGAGGTGGATGTCGTGGCAACCGAAGATGCTGCTGATGCTACCGCTGGCTTCCTGCCCCGTTTCTTGGGGGCAGTCTGAGGTTGAGGTGGAAGCTCCGGCTCTGATTTCCTCTTCCTGCCAGGACGGGACTTAGACACCGCGGCAGGAGACGACACCTGCAGGGATCAAGTCAAGGCAAAATTTATTCATTAAGGGCATTTAGAAACATCTGCAATTAAGGCATCATGAAGATTTACTTAAAGGGACACTATGTAATATATTAAGTCATTTATTAGCTCAAATCAACATATTCATTCATAAATTAGTCCTCATTGGTGTAAAATTATCTCTGTCAAAAATCTCCCTTATCCTCCTGAGTGAAGAATAACTCGTCTGTATCTACAGAGCGGCCGAGCTCTATGGAGGCTGCCATGTCCTTCCGCTCTATGAAAAACGACGAAGTGCAGAGAGGGACATAAAGCACTTCGAATTGCGATTTCCCCAACGCCGAATGGCTTATTACAGCCGCTAATGGTAAATAGATTTTATCTGGTAAATTATCCCACTAATAATGCATTGATTGTTACCAAACTTCTGCCGTAGTACACATAGGCTCTTAACTCACAAAACGAGGCATTAGAAAGTTTGTAAGTTTACCGGGAGTTTATTTAAAAGAACACTTTCCAGATAGCAACTACACACTGCTGCTAACGCTACCGCTGCTAACGCTACCGCTGCTAACGCTACTGCTGCTAACACTACCGCTGCATCAACGTCACTTCCGGTAACTCCCGGAATATGACTAACATTGTTTGCACACCAAAGGCTATGTCAACTTCTGTTATCTGACATGTTATCTGTCATCTGTATTTATAGTGTTGTTGTATGTGTGTTATGTAATCCTTTGTACTGTGTGTCTGGATGTATTTTTGTTTGTATGGACCTCGAGTCTGAAGCTATAGCTTCTTGAATCTTGACACATACTGCCTGCCGTTGTTCAAGAAGTTGCAGCGCACATTTGAAAACGCGAGGCGCTAGAGAGCAAATTCATTCGACTTTGCAAAATAAAATTGCACCACTAGATGGGGGAAGAAATTACAAAGTGTCCCTTTAATGAAAGACCAATGATACCTTTGAGGTGGTCGAGGGGGTCCCAGTGGAGGACTCTGCCTTGCCGAAGGGCATTTTGACCAGCAGCTTCCCTGGAGTCTTCTCCACCACGCGCTTCATGGCCACACCCTCGGTGGCTTGCCGTATCTTCCCACTGCCTACGGAAGCACAAAAAGAGATGAGCACACACGAAAAGAACTGCTGAGTTCAGCATAATGACTCCAGGTCACCCGATTACCTTTGGGCCGCCCACGGCCTCGCCCCGACGGCTTCACCACCTTTGGTTTCTTGGGGGGGCGCTTCTCGCGGCGGGAGGGGCTCCCACGCCCGGTGACGGTGAAATCAAAATCGTTGGGGTCCGTGGATCTGTCCCCAACCTTCTGGAAGTAAGCCATAAGCTCCACCTTGGAACGAAACGCCTTTCCCTCCGAGCTTCGCAGAAAGAACACAACAGAAGTTGAAGAGTAATCAGTTTTTACTTCGTCCCATCGCGGCTGACCAACATCAGGGTGGGCGGGGCTTACTTAATCAGGTAGACATCGAACTTTCCTGCAGAGCGTCCGGACTTTCTCTGTTTCAGTTTGCGGGTCCAGCCTTCAGGCAGCGTAGGGTCGTCGTAAAGGGGCCCGCGGTCCCGGATGATGGAGCGGCGCTGCCTGGGAGATCCTGCGGACTCCGACCCGGGTCCTGAGCCCGGCTCCGAGGGCCCGGCCACCGCCTGCTGCCCAGAGGAAGAGACACAACACCTCTTTACCTCAACACTTTCACATCAATGATTATGTAGTTTGGTAGAGGATAAACAGAAATAGAATAGAAATAGAAATAGAAAAATACTTTATTCATCCCCCAATGGGGGAAATTCAAATTAGTCAAGTAACTCAACATTTTTTTTAACATTTACAATAATTGTATTAACAACAACAATAATAATACCAATTCTAGTAAAATAAATACTACTACTAACTAATAATAAAAAAAACAATCAAATAAAAAATAAAAAATAACTCAAATATATATATATAAAAAAAATAAAAAATCAATCATCAAAATGAAATCAAAAGTCAACCCAATCCAAGACTTGTTCCATACCTGACTCTCTGGCTCCTCCCCTTCCTGTGGCGGCGGCCTGGCTGGCGCCTCTGCCCCCTGGTCGGCATGGCGACGCTCCCTGCGAGCCTTCTTACTCTTACTGTGGGACCTTTCTCTTTCTCGGGTGGGGGGCTGGGGGTCGGCGGATCCTTCCTCACCTTCTTGACCCCGCTCACTGGGGAAACAAAATTACATCAAAAGACGACAAAGTTGTGTCCAACCGCTGTGGTAACGAGTCGGACACACATCTAACTGATTGGGGTAAACATGGGCTGTGTTCGAAACCGCATACTTCTCCTACTACTCATTCTGAGTTTAACTTTTTTTAAGTTCCCGGATGCATACTAGATTCTCTGAAATGTTGGGTATGCATCATGAGGTTACTACTCATACTCAAACTACCCAAGATGCAACGTAACGTGACGTCGCCGATCGTCATTTCCTGTCAAAACGGCAGTTTCAAGCTAGCTACAACGAGGGTAGCTTCACTTCCTGTTTTCAAAACAAAAGCACCAATTGTATGGTAATGGCTTTCCCTATGATTAAAGGCAACGGGTATTTTATTTTGTGAAAATAACAGGAAGTGCGTTGCTCACTGCGGCTAGCTTTAGCAGCGCCGAATTCGTGGGAACAAAATTGTAAATTGCCGGTATTTTGTCAGGTTTTCAACACGTTGGGGATCTAAACGACTACTTTCTCGCCTGAAAATGTTTCAGGGTTGTGATTGGTTCCGATCTATCCGTCGAGGAGATGGAGACCCCAAGGGTTGTGATTGGTCGGCCAACATTCCTATCTATCCGTCGAGGAGACCGAGACCCCAAGGGTTGTGATTGGTCGGCTAACATTCCGATCTATCCGTCGAGGAGACCGAGACCCCAAGGGTTGTGATTGGTCGGCCAACATTCCTATCTATCCGTCGAGGAGACCGAGACCCCAAGGGTTGTGATTGGTCGGCTAACATTCCGATCTATCCGTCGAGGAGACGTAGACCCCAAGGGTTGTGATTGGTCGGCTAACATTCCGATCTATCCGTCGAGGAGACGGAGACCCCAAGGGTTGTGATTGGTCGGCTAACACTCCGATCTATCCGTCGAGGAGACGTAGACCCCAAGGGTTGTGATTGGTCGGCTAACATTCCGATCTATCCGTCGAGGAGACGGAGACCCCAAGGGTTGTGATTGGTCGGCTAACACTCCGATCTATCCGTCGAGGAGACGGAGACCCCAAGGGTTGTGATTGGTCGGCTAACATTCCGATCTATCCGTCGAGGAGACCGAGACCCCAAGGGTTGTGATTGGTCGGCTAACATTCCGATCTATCCGTCGAGGAGACGTAGACCCCAAGGGTTGTGATTGGTCGGCTAACATTCCGATCTATCCGTCGAGGAGACGTAGACCCCAAGGGTTGTGATTGGTCGGCTAACATTCCGATCTATCCGTCGAGGAGACGTAGACCCCAAGGGTTGTGATTGGTCGGCCAACATTCCTATCTATCCGTCGAGGAGACCGAGACCCCAAGGGTTGTGATTGGTCGGCTAACATTCCGATCTATCCGTCGAGGAGACCGAGACCCCAAGGGTTGTGATCGGTCGGCTAACAACAACATTTCCTGAATCACTTTCCCGGTTTAGCTCCTTCCTCTCAGAACAACAACACCGCCATTTTTGAAAGAGTTTATTGTTTGGCCGGTCAACATTTGGTCAAAATTATTTGCATTTCAACATCAACAAGCTCCAACTCCAACAACAGTCTTTCTCTCTCGTTCACTGTGAGGAGTGGAACGGAGCCGGAAGGTGAACCATCAATCAACGACTTTCAACATAAACGTAAGAGATTGGGTCGTCTAACGTAGCGCCGCCTACTGATCGGGAGGGGAACTGCCTTGGGTATCCGACATCCCGACGGAGAAGCATACTGAGGCCTTTAGAAGTGCCTGAAGATAACATTTGTTATGATTTGGAACTTCATTATTAAAACTGAATTTAACTTCAATAAAAACTCGTCACATCTCTATAAATGTGATAACTGTGCTAATCGAGTTCCTGATGTAAACAGCAGATCCTTCAAACTGCGGCCCTTCAGAACCATGCAGCATGAAGATTAGCTGAAGCTTTAATTATGAAGGTTCAGGAAGAGTTGTCACACCGACAGGAAGCCAGCACTGAGCAGTGAAACCAGCCGGTGAGTCACGGTGGAGGTTAGTGACTGTGTTCGAAACCGCATACTTCTCCTACTACTCATACTAACTTTAACTTTTTTTAAGTTCCCGGATGCATACTAGATTCTCCGAAATGTTGGGTATGCATCATGAGGTTACTACTCATACTCAAACTACCCAAGATGCAACGTAACGTGACGTCGCCGATCGTCATTTCCTGTCAAAACGGCAGTTTCAAGCTAGCTACAACGAGGGTAGCTTCACTTCCTGTTTTCAAAACAAAAGCACCAATTGTATGATAATGGCTTTCCCTATGATAAAAGGCAACGGGTATTTTATTTTGTGAAAATAACAGGAAGTGCGTTAGCTCGCTGCGGCTAGCTTTAGTAGCGCCGAATTCGTGGAAACAAAATTGTAAACAGCCGGTATTTTGTCAGGTTTTCAACACGTTGGGGATCTAAACGAATACTTTCTCACCTGAAAATGTTTCAAATGTTGCTAAAGTTTACAGAGTTTAGAGCTTAAGGGGAATCAGCTTCAGGCCGGCTGATTTCGGCTCGGGCAGGAGCCAAATGCATTGTGGGTAAACGCTCTGCATACTGTCTGATCGATGAATATGTAGTATGTAGTATGTAGTATGTAGTATGCAGTATGCGGTATGTAGTATGAAGTATGCAGTATGCGGTATGCAGTATGCGGTATGTAGTATGCGGTATGCGGTATGCGGTATGAAGTATGCGGTATGCAGTATGTAGTATGCGGTATGCGGTATGTAGTATGCAGTATACGGTATGTAGTATGAAGTATGCGGTATGCGGTATGCGGTATGCAGTATGCGGTATGCAGTATGCGGTATGCGGTATGCGGTATGCAGTATGCGGTATGTGGTATGAAGTATGCGGTATGCGGTATGCGGTATGTAGTATGCGGTATGCGGTATGTAGTATGCGGTATGCGGTATGCGGTATGTAGTATGCAGTATGCATTATGTGCAGTATGCAGTATGTAGTATGCGGTATGCGGTATGTAGTATGCAGTATGCATTATGTGCAGTATGCAGTATGTAGTATGCGGTATGCGGTATGTAGTATGCAGTATGCATTATGTGCAGTATGCAGTATGCGGTATGCGGTATGCGGTATGCAATATGCAGTATGCAGTATGCGGTATGCATTATGTGCAGTATGCAGTATGTAGTATGTGCACTATGCAGAATGTAGTATGCGGTATGCGGTATGCAGTATGCAGTATGCGGTATGCGGTATGCAATATGCAGTATGCGGTATGCGGTATGCAGTATGTAGTATGCGGTATGCGGTATGCGGTATGCGGTATGCAATATGCAGTATGCGGTATGCGGTATGCGGTATGCGGTATGCAATATGCGGTATGCGGTATGCGGTATGCAATATGCAGTATGCGGTATGCGGTATGCAATATGCGGTATGCGGTATGCGGTATGCAGTATGCGGTATGCGGTATGCGGTATGCAATATGCAGTATGCGGTATGCGGTATGCAGTATGCGGTATGCGGTATGCGGTATGCAATATGCAGTATGCGGTATGCGGTATGCGGTATGCAATATGCAGTATGCGGTATGCGGTATGCGGTATGTAGTATGCAGTATGCATTATGTGCAGTATGCAGTATGTAGTATGCGGTATGCGGTATGTAGTATGCAGTATGCATTATGTGCAGTATGCAGTATGCGGTATGCGGTATGCGGTATGCAATATGCAGTATGCAGTATGCGGTATGCATTATGTGCAGTATGCAGTATGTAGTATGTGCACTATGCAGAATGTAGTATGCGGTATGCGGTATGCAGTATGCAGTATGCGGTATGCATTATGTGCAGTATGCAGTATGTAGTATGTGCACTATGCAGAATGTAGTATGCGGTATGCAATATGCAGTATGCGGTATGCGGTATGCAGTATGCGGTATGCGGTATGCAATATGCAGTATGCGGTATGCGGTATGCAGTATGCGGTATGCAATATGCAGTATGCGGTATGCGGTATGCGGTATGCGGTATGCAATATGCGGTATGCGGTATGCGGTATGCGGTATGCAATATGCAGTATGCGGTATGCGGTATGCAATATGCGGTATGCGGTATGCGGTATGCAATATGCGGTATGCGGTATGCGGTATGCAATATGCGGTATGCGGTATGCGGTATGCGGTATGCAATATGCGGTATGCGGTATGCGGTATGCAATATGCGGTATGCGGTATGCGGTATGCAATATGCGGTATGCGGTATGCAATATGCGGTATGCGGTATGCGGTATGCGGTATGCAATATGCGGTATGCGGTATGCGGTATGCAGTATGCGGTATGCGGTATGCAATATGCGGTATGCGGTATGCAGTATGCGGTATGCAGTATGCGGTATGCGGTATGCAATATGCGGTATGCGGTATGCGGTATGCAATATGCGGTATGCGGTATGCGGTATGCGGTATGCGGTATGCGGTATGCAGTATGCAGTATGCGGTATGCAGTATGCGGTATGAAGTATGCAGTATGCGGTATGCAGTATGCAGTATGCAGTATGCGGTATGCAGTATGCAATATGCAGTATGTGCAGTATGCGGTATGTAGTATGCGGTATGTAGTATGCAGTATGCGGTATGCGGTATGCGGTATGCAGTATGCAGTATGCGGTATGCAGTATGCAGTATGCGGTATGCAGTATGCGGTATGAAGTATGCAGTATGCGGTATGCGGTATGCAATATGCAGTATGCGGTATGCGGTATGCGGTATGCAGTATGCAGTATGCGGTATGCAGTATGCGGTATGAAGTATGCAGTATGCGGTATGCAGTATGCAGTATGCGGTATGCAGTATGCAATATGCAGTATGTGCAGTATGCGGTATGTAGTATGCGGTATGCAGTATGCAGTATGCGGTATGCAGTATGCAATATGCAGTATGTGCAGTATGCGGTATGTAGTATGCAGTATGTAGTATGCGGTATGCGGTATGCAGTATGCAGTATGCGGTATGCGGTATGCGGTATGCAATATGCAGTATGCGGTATGCGGTATGCAGTATGCAGTATGCGGTATGCGGTATGAAGTATGCAGTATGCGGTATGCGGTATGCGGTATGAAGTATGCAGTATGCGGTATGCAGTATTTAGTATGCGGTATGCAGTATGCAGTATGCGGTATGCAGTATGCAATATGCAGTATGTGCAGTATGCAGTATGTAGTATGCAGTATGTAGTATGTAGTAAGTTGCATGCAGTAAGTTGTATGTAGTATGCAGTAGGCAGTATGCAGTATGTAATATGCAGTATGTAGTATAAAGTATGCAGTATACAGTATGTAGTATGCAGTATCTAGTATGTAGTATCTAGTATGTAGTATGCAGTATGTAGAATGTAGTATGCAGTATGCAGAATGCAGTATGCAGTATGCAGTAGGTAGTATGCAGTATGTAGAATGCAGTATGTAGAATGCAGAATGCAGTATGCAGTAGGTAGTATGCAGTATGTAGAATGCAGTATGTAGAATGCAGAATGCAGTATGCAGTATGTAGTATGCAGTATGTAGTATGTAGTATGCAGTATGTAGAATGTAGTATGCAGTATGTAGAATGTAGAATGCAGTATACAGTATGTAGAATGTAGTATGCAGTATGCAGTATGCAGTATGTAGAATGCAGTATGCAGAATGTAGAATGTAGTATGCAGTATGCAGTATGCAGAATGTAGTATGCAGTATGCAGTATGCAGTATGTAGTATGCAGTATGTAGAATGCAGTATGTAGAATGCGGTATGCGGTATGCGGTATGCAGTATGTAGTATGCGGTATGCGGTATGCAGTATGTAGTATGTAGTATGCAGTATGGAGTATGCAGTATGTAGTATGCAGTAGGCAGAATGCGGTATGTAGAATGCAGAATGCAGTATGCAGTATGTAGTATGCAGTATGTAGTATGTAGTATGCAGTATGTAGAATGCAGTATGCAGAATGCAGAATGCAGTATGCAGTATGTAGTATGCAGTATGTAGTATGTAGTATGCAGTATGTAGAATGCAGTATGCAGAATGTAGAATGTAGTATGCAGTATGCAGTATGCAGAATGTAGTATGCAGTATGCAGTATGCAGTATGTAGTATGCAGTATGTAGAATGCAGTATGTAGAATGCGGTATGCGGTATGCGGTATGCAGTATGTAGTATGCGGTATGCGGTATGCAGTATGCAGTATGTAGTATGCAGTATGGAGTATGCAGTATGTAGTATGCAGTAGGCAGAATGCGGTATGCAGTATGTGGTATGCAGTATGTAGTATGCAGTATGTAGAATGCGGTATGCAGAATGTAGTATGCAGTATGTAGTATGCAGTATGCAGTATGCAGTATGCAGTAGGCAGAATGCGGTATGCAGTATGCGGTATGCAGTAGGCAGAATGCGGTATGCAGTATGTGGTATGCAGTATGTAGTATGCAGTATGTAGAATGCGGTATGCAGAATGTAGTATGCAGTATGTGGTATGCAGTATGTAGAATGCAGTATGTAGAATGCAGTATGTAGAATGCGGTATGCGGTATGCGGTATGCAGTATGTAGTATGCAGTATGCGGTATGCGGTATGCAGTATGTAGTATGCAGTATGCGGTATGCGGTATGCAGTATGTAGTATGCAGTATGCGGTATGCGGTATGCGGTATGTAGTATGCAGTATGCGGTATGCGGTATGCGGTATGTAGAATGCAGTATGTAGAATGCGGTATGCGGTATGCGGTATGCAGTATGTAGTATGCGGTATGCGGTATGCAGTATGTAGTATGTAGTATGCAGTATGGAGTATGCAGTATGTAGTATGCAGTAGGCAGAATGCAGTATGTAGTATGCAGTATGTAGAATGCGGTATGCAGAATGTAGTATGCAGTATGTAGAATGCAGTATGCAGTATGCAGTATGCAGTATGTGGTATGCAGTATGTAGAATGCAGTATGTAGAATGCAGTATGTGGTATGCAGTATGTAGAATGCAGTATGTAGAATGCGGTATGCGGTATGCGGTATGCAGTATGTAGTATGCGGTATGCGGTATGCGGTATGCAGTATGTAGTATGCGGTATGCGGTATGCAGTATGTAGAATGCGGTATGCGGTATGCGGTATGCAGTATGTAGTATGCGGTATGCGGTATGCAGTATGTAGAATGCGGTATGCGGTATGCGGTATGCAGTATGTAGAATGCGGTATGCGGTATGCGGTATGCAGTATGTAGTATGCAGTATGCGGTATGCGGTATGCGGTATGTAGTATGCAGTATGCGGTATGCGGTATGCGGTATGTAGAATGCAGTATGCGGTATGCAGTATGCGGTATGCGGTATGTAGTATGCAGTATGCAGTATGCGGTATGCGGTATGCAGAATGTAGAATGTAGTATGCGGTATGCGGTATGCGGTATGCAGTATGTAGTATGCGGTATGCGGTATGCGGTATGCAGTATGTAGAATGCGGTATGCGGTATGCGGTATGCAGTATGTAGTATGTAGTATGCGGTATGCGGTATGCGGTATGCAGAATGTAGAATGCAGTATGTAGTATGCAGTATGCAGTATGTAGTATGTAGTATGCAGTATGCAGAATGCAGTATGTAATATGCAGTATGCAGTATGTAGTATGTAGTATGCAGTATGCAGAATGCAGTATGTAGTATGCAGTATGCAGTATGCAGTATGTAGTATGCAGTATGTAGTATGCAGTATGCAGTATGCAGTATGTAGTATATAGTATGCAGTATGCAGAATGCAGTATGTAGTATGCAGTATGCAGTATGCAGTATGTAGTATGCAGTATGTAGTATGTAGTATGCAGTATGCAGAATGCAGTATGTAGTATGCAGTATGCAGTATGTAGTATGTAGTATGCAGTATGCAGTATGCAGTATGTAGTATGCAGTATGCAGTATGCAGAATGCAGTATGTAGTATGCAGTATGCAGTATGCAATATGTAGTATGTAGTATGCAGTATGCAGAATGCAGTATGTAGTATGCAGTATGCAGTATGTAGTATGCAGTATGCAGAATGCAGTATGTAGTATGCAGTATGCAGTATGCAGTATGTAGTATGCAGTATGCAGAATGCAGTATGTAGTATGCAGTATGTAGTATCCAGTATGCAGTATGCAGTATGCAGTATGCAGTATGCAGTATGCAGAATGCAGTATGTAGTATGCAGTATGCAGTATGCAGAATGCAGTATGTAGTATGCAGTATGCAGTATGCAGTATGAAGTATGCAGTATGCAGTATGTAGTATGTAGTATGCAGTATGCAGAATGCAGTATGTAGTATGCAGTATGCAGTATGCAGTATGTAGTATGTAGTATGCAGTATGTAGTATGTAGTATGCAGTATGCAGTATGCAGTATGTAGTATGCAGTATGCAGTATGCAGTATGCAGTATGTAGTATGCAGTATGCAGAATGCAGTATGTAGTATGCAGTATGCAGTATGCAGTATGTAGTATGTAGTAGGCGGTTTCGAAAAAATGAAGTCAACAGCAGAACATCGGCTCTGTTCCCGCCTCATTTCTTCATACTTTTACAGGTTTGGACCGTCTCCATCCAAGCCTCCATCAGGTGGAACTCTGACATTTCCTTCAGAAATCCTTTGTTTACGTCCATCTGCCCTGACTCAGCTGATCCCTTCTTGTAAAACACTTTGTAACGTTGTTAAGGAAAGTGCTGCACAGCTAATGCTTCATCCATTATTGACTTGGTGTCGCTTCTCATGTTATCCAAACCCTGAGATACACTCACATCCTTTCAGTTAAAGACCAGAATCACAGACCAGAATCACAGACCAGAGCTAAAGACCAGAGTTAAAGACCAGAATCACAGACCAGAATCACAGACCAGAGTTAAAGACCAGAATCACAGACAAGAGTTAAAGACCAGAATCACAGACCAGAATCACAGACCAGAATCACAGACCAGAATCACAGACCAGAGTTAAAGACCAGAATCACAGACCAGAGTTAAAGACCAGAATCACAGACCAGAATCACAGACCAGAGTTAAAGACCAGAATCACAGACCAGAGTTAAAGACCAGAATCACAGACCAGAGTTAAAGACCAGAATCACAGACCAGAATCACAGACCAGAATCACAGACCAGAATTACAGACCAGAATCACAGACCAGAATCACAGACCAGAATCACAGACCAGAGTTACAGACCAGAATCACAGACCAGAATCACAGACCAGAATCACAGACCAGAGTTAAAGACCAGAATCACAGACCAGAGTTAAAGACCAGAATCACAGACCAGAGTTAAAGACCAGAATCACAGACCAGAGTTAAAGACCAGAATCACAGACCAGAGTTAAAGACCAGAATCACAGACCAGAGTTAAAGACCAGAATCACAGACCAGAATCACAGACCAGAGTTAAAGACCAGAATCACAGACCAGAATCACAGACCAGAGTTAAAGACCAGAATCACAGACCAGAGTTAAAGACCAGAATCACAGACCAGAGTTAAAGACCAGAATCACAGACCTGAGTTAAAGACCAGAATCACAGACCTGAGTTAAAGACCAGAATCACAGACCAGAGTTAAAGACCAGAATCACAGACCAGAGTTAAAGACCAGAGTTAAAGACCAGAATCACAGACCAGAATCACAGACCAGAGTTAAAGACCAGAATCACAGACCAGAGTTAAAGACCAGAATCACAGACCAGAATCACAGACCAGAATCACAGACCAGAGTTAAAGACCAGAATCACAGACCAGAGTTAAAGACCAGAATCACAGACCAGAATCACAGACCAGAATCACAGACCAGAATCACAGACCAGAGTTAAAGACCAGAATCACAGACCAGAGTTAAAGACCAGAATCACAGACCAGAATCACAGACCAGAGTTAAAGACCAGAATCACAGACCAGAGTTAAAGACCAGAATCACAGACCAGAATCACAGACCAGAATCACAGACCAGAGTTAAAGACCAGAATCACAGACCAGAGTTAAAGACCAGAATCACAGACCAGAGTTAAAGACCAGAATCACAGACCAGAATCACAGACCAGAGTTAAAGACCAGAATCACAGACCAGAGTTAAAGACCAGAATCACAGACCAGAATCACAGACCAGAATCACAGACCAGAGTTAAAGACCAGAATCACAGACCAGAATCACAGACCAGAATCACAGACCAGAATCACAGACCAGAATCACAGACCAGAGTTAAAGACCAGAATCACAGACCAGAATCACAGACCAGAGTTAAAGACCAGAATCACAGACCAGAGTTAAAGACCAGAATCACAGACCAGAATCACAGACCAGAGTTAAAGACCAGAATCACAGACCAGAATCACAGACCAGAGTTAAAGACCAGAGTTAAAGACCAGAGTTAAAGACCAGAATCACAGACCAGAATCACAGACCAGAGTTAAAGACCAGAGTTAAAGACCAGAGTTAAAGACCAGAATCACAGACCAGAGTTAAAGACCAGAATCACAGACCTGAGTTAAAGACCAGAATCACAGACCAGAATCACAGACCAGAGTTAAAGACCAGAATCACAGACCAGAATCACAGACCAGAGTTAAAGACCAGAATCACAGACCAGAGTTAAAGACCAGAGTTAAAGACCAGAGTTAAAGACCAGAATCACAGACCAGAGTTAAAGACCAGAATCACAGACCAGAGTTAAAGACCAGAATCACAGACCAGAATCACAGACCAGAGTTAAAGACCAGAATCACAGACCTGAGTTAAAGACCAGAATCACAGACCAGAGTTAAAGACCAGAATCACAGACCAGAGTTAAAGACCAGAATCACAGACCAGAATCACAGACCAGAGTTAAAGACCAGAATCACAGACCAGAGTTAAAGATCAGAATCACAGACCAGAATCACAGACCAGAATCACAGACCAGAGTTAAAGACCAGAATCACAGACCAGAATCACAGACCAGAGTTAAAGACCAGAATCACAGACCAGAGTTAAAGACCAGAATCACAGACCAGAGTTAAAGACCAGAATCACAGACCAGAATCACAGACCAGAGTTAAAGACCAGAATCACAGACCAGAATCAGAGACCAGAGTTAAAGACCAGAATCACAGACCAGAATCACAGACCAGCGTTAAAGACCAGAATCACAGACCAGAATCACAGACCAGAATCACAGACCAGAGTTAAAGACCAGAATCACAGACCAGAATCACAGACCAGAGTTAAAGACCAGAATCACAGACCAGAGTTAAAGACCAGAATCACAGACCAGAGTAAAAGACCAGAATCACAGACCAGAGTTAAAGACCAGAATCACAGACCAGAATCACAGACCAGAGTTAAAGACCAGAATCACAGACCAGAGTTAAAGACCAGAATCACAGACCAGAATCACAGACCAGAATCACAGAACAGAGTTAAAGACCAGAATCACAGACCAGAATTACAGACCAGAATCACAGAACAGAGTTAAAGACCAGAATCACAGACCAGAATCACAGACCAGAGTTAAAGACCAGAATCACAGACCAGAATTACAGACCAGAATCACAGAACAGAGTTAAAGACCAGAATCACAGACCAGAATCACAGACCAGAGTTAAAGACCAGAATCACAGACCAGAGTTAAAGACCAGAATCACAGACCAGAGTTAAAGACCAGAATCACAGACCAGAGTTAAAGACCAGAATCACAGACCAGAATCACAGACCAGAGTTAAAGACCAGAATCACAGACCAGAGTTAAAGACCAGAATCACAGACCAGAATCACAGACCAGAATCACAGACCAGAGTTAAAGACCAGAATCACAGACCAGAGTTAAAGACCAGAATCACAGACCTGAGTTAAAGACCAGAATCACAGACCAGAGTTAAAGACCAGAATCACAGACCAGAGTTAAAGACCAGAATCACAGACCAGAATCACAGACCAGAATCACAGACCAGAGTTAAAGACCAGAATCACAGACCAGAATCTCAGACCAGAATCACAGACCAGAGTTAAAGACCAGAATAACAGACCAGAGTTAAAGACCAGAATCACAGACCAGAATCTCAGACCAGAATCACAGACCAGAGTTAAAGACCAGAATCACAGACCAGAGTTAAAGACCAGAATCACAGACCAGAGTTAAAGACCAGAATCACAGACCAGAGTTAAAGACCAGAATCACAGACCAGAGTTAAAGACCAGAATCACAGACCAGAGTTAAAGACCAGAATCACAGACCAGAATCACAGACCAGAGTTAAAGACCAGAATCACAGACCAGAGTTAAAGACCAGAATCACAGACCAGAGTTAAAGACCAGAATCACAGACCAGAATCACAGACCAGAGTTAAAGACCAGAATCACAGACCAGAGTTAAAGACCAGAGTTAAAGACCAGAATCACAGACCAGAATCACAGACCAGAGTTAAAGACCAGAATCACAGACCAGAGTTAAAGACCAGAGTTAAAGACCAGAATCACAGACCAGAATCACAGACCAGAATCACAGACCAGAGTTAAAGACCAGAGTTAAAGACCAGAATCACAGACCAGAATCACAGACCAGAGTTAAACACCAGAATCACAGACCAGAATCACAGACCAGAATCACAGACCAGAGTTAAAGACCAGAATCACAGACCAGAGTTAAAGACCAGAATCACAGACCAGAGTTAAAGACCAGAATCACAGACCAGAGTTAAAGACCAGAATCACAGACCAGAATCACAGACCAGCGTTAAAGACCAGAATCACAGACCAGAGTTAAAGACCAGAATCACAGACCAGAGTTAAAGACCAGAATCACAGACCAGAGTTAAAGACCAGAATCACAGACGAGAGTTAAAGACCAGAATCACAGACCAGAGTTAAAGACCAGAGTTAAAGACCAGAATCACAGACCAGAGTTAAAGACCAGAGTTAAAGACCAGAATCACAGACCAGAGTTAAAGACCAGAATCACAGACCAGAGTTAAAGACCAGAATCACAGACCAGAGTTAAAGACCAGAGTTAAAGACCAGAATCACAGACCAGAATCACAGACCAGAGTTAAAGACCAGAATCACAGACCAGAATCACAGACCAGAGTTAAAGACCAGAATCACAGACCAGAATCACAGACCAGAGTTAAAGACCAGATTCACAGACCAGAGTTAAAGACCAGATTCACAGACCAGAATCACAGACCAGAGTTAAAGACCAGAATCACAGACCAGAATCACAGACCAGAGTTAAAGACCAGAATCACAGACCAGAATCACAGACCAGAGTTAAAGACCAGAATCACAGACCAGAATCACAGACCAGAGTTAAAGACCAGAATCACAGACCAGAATCACAGACCAGAATCACAGACCAGCGTTAAAGACCAGAATCACAGACCAGAATCACAGACCAGAGTAAAAGACCAGAATCACAGACCAGAGTTAAAGACCAGAATCACAGACCAGAGTTAAAGACCAGAATCACAGACCAGAGTTAAAGACCAGAATCACAGACCAGAATCACAGACCAGAGTTAAAGACCAGAATCACAGACCAGAGTTAAAGACCAGAATCACAAACCAGAATCACAGACCAGAGTTAAAGACCAGAATCACAGACCAGAGTTAAAGACCAGAATCACAGACCAGAATCACAGACCAGAGTTAAAGACCAGAATCACAAACCAGAATCACAGACCAGAATCACAGACCAGAATCACAGACCAGAATCACAGACCAGAGTTAAAGACCAGAATCACAGACCAGAGTTAAAGACCAGAATCACAGACCAGAATCACAGACCAGAGTTAAAGACCAGAGTTAAAGACCAGAATCACAGACGAGAGTTAAAGACCAGAATCACAGACCAGCGTTAAAGACCAGAATCACAGACCAGAGTTAAAGACCAGAATCACAGACCAGAGTTAAAGACCAGAGTTAAAGACCAGAATCACAGACCAGAGTTAAAGACCAGAGTTAAAGACCAGAATCACAGACCAGAGTTAAAGACCAGAATCACAGACCAGAGTTAAAGACCAGAATCACAGACCAGAGTTAAAGACCAGAATCACAGACCAGAGTTAAAGACCAGAATCACAGACCAGAATCACAGACCAGAGTTAAAGACCAGAATCACAGACCAGAGTTAAAGACCAGAATCACAGACCAGAATCACAGACCAGAGTTAAAGACCAGATTCACAGACCAGAGTTAAAGACCAGATTCACAGACCAGAATCACAGACCAGAATCACAGACCAGAGTTAAAGACCAGAATCACAGACCAGAGTTAAAGACCAGAATCACAGACCAGAATCACAGACCAGAGTTAAAGACCAGAATCACAGACCAGAATCACAGACCAGAGTTAAAGACCAGAATCACAGACCAGAATCACAGACCAGAATCACAGACCAGCGTTAAAGACCAGAATCACAGACCAGAATCACAGACCAGAATCACAGACCAGAGTAAAAGACCAGAATCACAGACCAGAGTTAAAGACCAGAATCACAGACCAGAGTTAAAGACCAGAATCACAGACCAGAGTTAAAGACCAGAATCACAGACCAGAGTTAAAGACCAGAATCACAGACCAGAATCACAGACCAGAGTTAAAGACCAGAATCACAGACCAGAGTTAAAGACCAGAATCACAGACCAGAATCACAGACCAGAGTTAAAGACCAGAGTTAAAGACCAGAATCACAGACCAGAGTTAAAGACCAGAGTTAAAGACCAGAATCACAGACCAGAGTTAAAGACCAGAATCACAGACCAGAATCACAGACCAGAATCACAGACCAGAGTTAAAGACCAGAGTTAAAGACCAGAATCACAGACCAGAGTTAAAGACCAGAGTTAAAGACCAGAATCACAGACCAGAGTTAAAGACCAGAATCACAGACCAGAATCTCAGACCAGAATCACAGACCAGAGTTAAAGACCAGAATAACAGACCAGAGTTAAAGACCAGAATCACAGACCAGAATCTCAGACCAGAATCACAGACCAGAGTTAAAGACCAGAATCACAGACCAGAATCACAGACCAGAATCACAGACCAGAGTTAAAGACCAGAATCACAGACCAGAATCACAGACCAGAGTTAAAGACCAGAGTTAAAGACCAGAATCACAGACCAGAGTTAAAGACCAGAATCACAGACCAGAGTTAAAGACCAGAGTTAAAGACCAGAATCACAGACCAGAATCACAGACCAGAGTTAAAGACCAGAATCACAGACCAGAATCTCAGACCAGAATCACAGACCAGAGTTAAAGACCAGAATAACAGACCAGAGTTAAAGACCAGAATCACAGACCAGAATCTCAGACCAGAATCACAGACCAGAATCACAGACCAGAATCACAGACCAGAGTTAAAGACCAGAATCACAGACCAGAATCACAGACCAGAATCACAGACCAGAGTTAAAGACCAGAATCACAGACCAGAATCACAGACCAGAGTTAAAGACCAGAATCACAGACCAGAGTTAAAGACCAGAATCACAGACCAGAGTTAAAGACCAGAATCACAGACCAGAGTTAAAGACCAGAATCACAGACCAGAATTACAGACCAGAGTTAAAGACCAGAATCACAGACCAGAGTTAAAGACCAGAATCACAGACCAGAATCACAGACCAGAGTTAAAGACCAGAATCACAGACCAGAGTTAAAGACCAGAATCACAGACCAGAGTTAAAGACCAGAATCACAGACCAGAATCACAGACCAGAGTTAAAGACCAGAATCACAGACCAGAGTTAAAGACCAGAATCACAGACCAGAATCACAGACCAGAGTTAAAGACCAGAATCACAGACCAGAATCACAGACCAGAGTTAAAGACCAGAATCACAGACCAGAATCACAGACCAGAGTTAAAGACCAGAATCACAGACCAGAGTTAAAGACCAGAATCACAGACCAGAGTTAAAGACCAGAATCACAGACCAGAGTTAAAGACCAGAATCACAGACCAGAATTACAGACCAGAGTTAAAGACCAGAATCACAGACCAGAGTTAAAGACCAGAATCACAGACCAGAGTTAAAGACCAGAATCACAGACCAGAATCACAGACCAGAGTTAAAGACCAGAATCACAGACCAGAGTTAAAGACCAGAATCACAGACCAGAGTTAAAGACCAGAATCACAGACCAGAGTTAAAGACCAGGTTCTGGTTCTCTCATGTGTTCTAAAGGCCTGGTTCTGGTTCTCTCATGTGTTCTAAGGCCTGGTTCTGGTTCTCTCATGTGTTTTAAAGGCCTGGTTCTGGTTCTCTCATGTGTTCTAAAGGCCTGGTTCTGGTTCGCCCATGTGTTGTAAAGGCCTTGTTCTGATTCTCTCATGTGTTCTAAAGGCCTGGTTCTGGTTCTCTCATGTGTTCTAAGGCCTGGTTCTGGTTCTCTCATGTGTTCTAAAGGCCTGGTTCTGGTTCTCTCATGTGTTCTAAAGGCCTGGTTCTGGTTCTCTCATGTGTTCTAAAGGCCTGGTTCTGGTTCTCTCATGTGTTCTAAGGCCTGGTTCTGGTTCTCTCATGTGTTCTAAAGGCGTGGTTCTGGTTCTCTCATGTGTTCTAAAGGCCTGGTTCTGGTTCTCTCATGTGTTCTAAAGGCCTGGTTCTGATACTCTCATGTGTTCTAAGGCCTGGTTCTGGTTCTCTCATGTGTTCTAAGGCCTGGTTCTGGTTCTCTCATGTGTTCTAAAGGCCTGGTTCTGATTCTCTCATGTGTTCTAAGGCCTGGTTCTGATTCTCTCGTGTTCTAAGGCCGGTTCTGGTTCTCCTATGTGTTCTAAAGGTTCTCTGGTTCTGGTTCTCTCATGTGTTCTAAAGGCCTGGTTCTGGTTCTCCCATGTGTTCTAAAGGCCTGGTTCTGGTTCTCCCATGGGTTCAAAAGGCCTGGTTCTGGTTCTCCCATGTGTTCTAAAGGCCTGGTTCTGGTTCTCTCATGTGTTCTAAGGCCTGGTTCTGGTTCTCCCATGTGTTCAAAAGGCCTGGTTCTGGTTCTCTCATGTGTTCTAAAGGCCTGGTTCTGGTTCTCTCATGTGTTCTAAAGGCCTGGTTCTGGTTCTCTCATGTGTTCTAAAGGCCTGGTTCTGGTTCTTTCATGTGTTCTAAGGCCTGGTTCTGGTTCTCCCATTTGTTCTAAGGCCTGGTTCTGGTTCTCCCATGTGTTCTAAAGGCCTGGTTCTGGTTCTCTCATGTGTTCTAAGGCCTGGTTCTGGTTCTCTCATGTGTTCTAAAGGCCTGGTTCTGGTTCTCTCATGTGTTCTAAGGCCTGGTTCTGGTTCTCCCATGTGTTCTAAAGGCCTGGTTCTGGTTCTCCCATGTGTTCTAAGGCCTGGTTCTGGTTCTCTCATGTGTTCTAAGGCCTGGTTCTGGTTCTCTCATGTGTTCTAAAGGCCTGGTTCTGATTCTCTCATGTGTTCTAAGGCCTGGTTCTGGTTCTCCCATGTGTTCTAAAGGCCTGGTTCTGGTTTTCTCATGTGTTCTAAAGGCCTGGTTCTGGTTCTCTCATGTGTTCTAAGGCCTGGTTCTGGTTCTCTCATGTGTTCTAAAGGTTCTCTGGTTCTGGTTCTCTCATGTGTTCTAAGGCCTGGTTCTCGTTCTCCCATGTGTTCTAAAGGCCTGGTTCTGGTTCTCTCATGTGTTCTAAGGCCTGGTTCTGGTTCTCTCATGTGTTCTAAAGGCCTGGTTCTGGTTCTCTCATGTGTTCTAAAGGTTCTCTGGTTCTGATTCTCTCATGTGTTCTAAAGGCCTGGTTCTGATTCTCTCATGTGTTCTAAGGCCGGTTCTGGTTCTCCCATGTGTTGTAAGGCCTGGTTCTGGTTCTCTCATGTGTTCTAAAGGCCTGGTTCTGGTTCTCTCATGTGTTCTAAAGGCCTGGTTCTGATTCTCTCATGTGTTCTAAGGCCTGGTTCTGGTTCTCCCATGTGTTCTAAAGGCCTGGTTCTGGTTTTCTCATGTGTTCTAAAGGCCTGGTTCTGGTTCTCTCATGTGTTCTAAGGCCTGGTTCTGGTTCTCTCATGTGTTCTAAAGGTTCTCTGGTTCTCTCATGTGTTCTAAGGCCTGGTTCTCGTTCTCTCATGTGTTCTAAAGGCCTGGTTCTGATTCTCTCATGTGTTCTAAAGGCCTGGTTCTGATTCTCTCATGTGTTCTAAGGCCGGTTCTGGTTCTCCCATGTGTTGTAAGGCCTGGTTCTGGTTCTCTCATGTGTTCTAAAGGCCTGGTTCTGGTTCTCTCATGTGTTCTAAGGCCTGGTTCTGATTCTCTCATGTGTTCTAAAGGCCTGGTTCTGGTTCTCTCATGTGTTCTAAAGGCCTGGTTCTGGTTCTCTCATGTGTTCTAAAGGCCTGGTTCTGGTTCTCTCAGGTGTTCTAAGGCCTGGTTCTGGTTCTCTCATGTGTTCTAAAGACCTGGTTCTGGTTCTCTCATGTGTTCCAAAGGCCTGGTTCTGGTTCTCTCATATGTTCTAAAGGTTCTCTGGTTCTGGTTCTCTCATGTGTTCTAAGGCCTGGTTCTGGTTCTCTCATGTGTTCTAAAGGCCTGGTTCTCGTTCTCTCATGTGTTCTAAAGGCCTGGTTCTGGTTTTCTCATGTGTTCTAAAGGCCTGGTTCTGGTTCTCTCATGTGTTCTAAAGGCCTGGTTCTCGTTCTCTCATGTGTTCTAAAGGCCTGGTTCTGGTTTTCTCATGTGTTCTAAAGGCCTGGTTCTGGTTCTCTCATATGTTCTAAAGGTTCTCTGGTTCTGGTTCTCTCATGTGTTCTAAGGCCTGGTTCTCGTTCTCTCATGTGTTCTAAAGGCCTGGTTCTGATTCTCTCATGTGTTCTAAAGGCCTGGTTTTGGTTCTCTCATGTGTTCTAAGGCCTGGTTCTGGTTCTCCCATGTGTTCTAAAGGCCTGGTTCTGATTCTCTCATGTGTTCTAAAGGCCTGGTTTTGGTTCTCTCATGTGTTCTAAGGCCTGGTTCTGGTTCTCCCATGTGTTCTAAAGGCCTGGTTCTGGTTCTCTCATGTGTTCTAAAGGCCTGGTTCTGGTTTTCTCATGTGTTCTAAAGGCCTGGTTCTGGTTCTCTCATGTGTTCTAAGGCCTGGTTCTGGTTCTCTCATGTGTTCTAAAGGCCTGGTTCTGGTTCTCTCATGTGTTCTAAGGCCTGGTTCTGGTTCTCCCATGTGTTCAAAAGGCCTGGTTCTGGTTCTCTCATGTGTTCTAAAGGCCTGGTTCTGGTTCTCTCATGTGTTCTAAAGGTTCTCTGGTTCTGGTTCTCTCATGTGTTCTAAGGCCTGGTTCTGGTTCTCTCATGTGTTCTAAAGGTTCTCTGGTTCTGGTTCTCTCATGTGTTCTAAAGGCCTGGTTCTGGTTCTCTCATGTGTTCTAAAGGCCTGGTTCTGGTTCTCTCATGTGTTCTAAGGCCTGGTTCTGGTTGTCTCATGTGTTCTAAAGGTTCTGTGGTTCTGGTTGTCTCATGTGTTCTAAAGGCCTGGTTCTAGTTCTCTCATGTGTTCTAAAGGCCTGGTTCTGGTTCTCTCATGTGTTCTAAAGGCCTGGTTCTGGTTCTCTCATGTGTTCTAAAGGCCTGGTTCTGGTTCTCTCATGTGTTCTAAGGCCTGGTTCTGGTTGTCTCATGTGTTCTAAAGGTTCTCTGGTTCTGGTTCTCTCATGTGTTCTAAAGGCCTGGTTCTGGTTCTCTCATGTGTTGTAAAGGCATGGATCTGGTTCTCCCATGTGTTCTAAAGGCCTGGTTCTAGTTCTCTCATGTGTTCTAAAGGCCTGGTTCTGGTTCTCTCATGTGTTCTAAAGGCCTGGTTCTGGTTCTCTCATGTGTTGTAAAGGCATGGATCTGGTTCTCCCATGTGTTCTAAAGGCCTGGTTCTAGTTCTCTCATGTGTTCTAAAGGCCTGGTTCTGGTTCTCTCATGTGTTCTAAAGGCCTGGTTCTGGCTCTCCCATGTGTTCTAAGGGCCTGGTTCTGGTTCTGGCTCTCCCATGTGTTCTAAGGCCTGGTTCTGGTTCTCTCATGTGTTCTAAAGGCCTGGTTCTGGTTCTGGCTCTCCCATGTGTTCTAAAGGCCTGGTTCTGGTTCTCTCATGTGTTCTAAAGGCCTGGTTCTGGTTCTGGTTCTGGCTCTCCCATGTGTTCTAAGGGCCTGGTTCTGGTTCTGGTTCTCTCATGTGTTCTAAAGGCCTGGTTCTGGTTCTCTCATGTGTTCTAAAGGCCTGGTTCTGGTTCTCTCATGTGTTCTAAGGCCTGGTTCTGGTTGTCTCATGTGTTCTAAAGGTTCTGTGGTTCTGGTTGTCTCATGTGTTCTAAAGGTTCTGTGGTTCTGGTTGTCTCATGTGTTCTAAAGGCCTGGTTCTAGTTCTCTCATGTGTTCTAAAGGCCTGGTTCTGGTTCTCTCATGTGTTCTAAAGGCCTGGTTCTGGTTCTCTCATGTGTTCTAAAGGCCTGGTTCTGGTTCTCTCATGTGTTCTAAGGCCTGGTTCTGGTTGTCTCATGTGTTCTAAAGGTTCTCTGGTTCTGGTTCTCTCATGTGTTCTAAAGGCCTGGTTCTGGTTCTCTCATGTGTTGTAAAGGCATGGATCTGGTTCTCCCATGTGTTCTAAAGGCCTGGTTCTAGTTCTCTCATGTGTTCTAAAGGCCTGGTTCTGGTTCTCTCATGTGTTCTAAAGGCCTGGTTCTGGCTCTCCCATGTGTTCTAAGGGCCTGGTTCTGGTTCTGGCTCTCCCATGTGTTCTAAGGCCTGGTTCTGGTTCTCTCATGTGTTCTAAAGGCCTGGTTCTGGTTCTGGCTCTCCCATGTGTTCTAAAGGCCTGGTTCTGGTTCTCTCATGTGTTCTAAAGGCCTGGTTCTGGTTCTGGTTCTGGCTCTCCCATGTGTTCTAAGGGCCTGGTTCTGGTTCTGGTTCTCTCATGTGTTCTAAAGGCCTGGTTCTGGTTCTGGCTCTCCCATGTGTTCTAAGGGCCTGGTTCTGGTTCTCCCATGTGTTCTAAAGGCCTGGTTCTGGTTCTGGCTCTCCCATGTGTTCTAAAGGCCTGGTTCTGGTTCTGGCTCTCCCATGTGTTCTAAGGGCCTGGTTCTGGTTCTCCCATGTGTTCTAAAGGCCTGGTTCTGGTTCTCTCATGTGTTCTAAGGGCCTGGTTCTGGTTCTCTCATGTGTTCTAAAGGCCTGGTTCTGGTTCTCTCATGTGTTCTAAAGGCCTGGTTCTGGTTCTCCCATGTGTTCTAAAGGCCTGGTTCTGGTTCTGGTTCTGGCTCTCTGGGGCCAGGTGGACGCGCTCAGGTGTTTTGTTGTGTTTCCGGTGCTGAAGCTGCAGGTGGAGGTGAGGAAACAGGAAGTTTACTGCTGCTCTGACACACTCCCTCACATGCACCGTGTGCTCGGCGGCACTCCGGCAGGATAACACTGTGCTAACACTGTGCTAACTCTGTGCTAACACTGTGCTAACTGTGGGAGGCTGCAGCGTTAACCCGGGGTACCGTTAAGCTGTGTGTGTGTTTGCTGGGCAGCTAGCAGCTAGCAGCCCGTTAGCTGACAGCCTGTGTGAGGGAGGCGGGCGGAAACGGGGCCGCCGGCCGCCGGGGCTCCGGTGGTGGCGGCCGCCCCTCCGCCGGCCTCCGGCCTCGCTTCCCCGGGAGTTGTGCTGAAGTGGCGCGGCCCGGCGGTGCGCAGGGAGCGGGCTAAAGCTACAGCTAAAGCACAGACTTAGCAGCAAGTTGGTGACGTATTCCCACTAACCCCGCTCCGCGGAGACAGACGGGGGTAAATATCAACGCACTTTGACTTCGATAAACACGCACAACGGAAAAGGCTCGCGGGCGTCGGAGGCGGCGGCACCTGCGGCGCTTTAACAGAGGAAGAAATGTAAAATTCACTTACAGTATCTCCTCTCCGCTCTCCACGGCGGCCATTTTTATTTAAATAAATAATTTTATATTAAAAAAAAAGCCTCCAAACATCTCTGCTCCCTCCCGCTGCACCCCGCCCCCTCCGTCAGTTCCCAAACACCGCGAGACATTCGGTCACCGGCCCCACACCGCCATGCAGGGCGGCGTAATCTCGCGAGAGGTGAACCCAGTGACGCTGAAGCCGAGGCGTTCAGGGCCGCTCTGCAAAAATAAGAAACCAACAGTCTGCTGCTGCTCGTGCACAAATCCTGATCAATAATCAATCAAATGAATTTACAGGAAACTCATTAATCACACCGACAGAATTCAAATTATACAAGTTAGTGAAAGAAAAAAACAATACAAACAATTATAATCCACCTCCCCTCAGGCTGGAAGGGTTTCTCTCCTAAAAAACAATAACAAAGAAAAAAAATAAAAATACTGTAGATTTGTATATAGCGAATGTTTATTTTATTTATTTTATTCTTTTCTATTTGCTTGTTTTTACTTTAATTGTTTTCATATCTTTTACTTTATGCTGCTGCAACACAACAATTTCCCAAATTGGGATGAATAACGGATTTATCTATCTTTCTTTCTTATTAATTTTCCAAAAATAATTCATTAGAAAATATCTGTGAACTCAGAACTTTATGATCTGCAAACAAATAATGAAATCCTGAATCAGACTGTTGAAAACAAAACAAATAAACAGCTTCAGAGCTGTGATTGGCTGCTTCCTCTGCAGGTTTTACTGCACCGACAGTAAGAAGAACTCCTACCTGTTTTTTATGTGTTACAGTCACAGATTTATCATGTTTTCTTTCTCATTGTCACAAATGTTCTAAATTACTTCTGTTATCCCTCCTGTTGTCCTGCGGGTGAAAAGTGACCCACGACCAGGTTTAGCAGTGGAAAAAATACCTTAAACTATCTTTTTCCAACTTGAAGTTTTATGACTTTTCCTAAAGGGACCCCATCATTAGAAAAAGTCACACTTTATTTTTGTTTATGTTTCCATGTGGGCTGTACACCACCAGGGGACAAAGATTGTCGTATGGGTCATTTTTGACCCGTAAAAGAAAACTGAGAAAACAAGAAAACTGTTGGTCCAACTGACAGTTGGTTTGTGGTAAAAAAATAAATAAATAAATGAATAAAGTATCTATCTATCTATCTATCTATCTATCTATCTATCTATCTATCTATCTATCTATCTATCTATCTAAATCAAGTTTAAAAAAACCACTTCAGCTGAACAAACGTCAACAGGAAGTGGAGGACCGGAAGTGAAACTTTGTCTAAAGCTGACACTGGATAGTTAACTCATTAAAGTTTTGATATATTCCGGGTAAGTTTCAGAGAGTTTATCAGCAGTATTTATTTTTATTTGTTTATATTTAAACACTTGGACCTGGGTTCGGATCCTTGGCGGAAGCTTTTATTTTGTCCGTGGAACCGGAAGTGGACCTGAATACGTGGTGCACATTGACTCCGCGGGCGGAAGTGGCTGAAACAGTTTGGGAAGTTTTATCGGGCTGATTGCAGGTGGTTCTGTTGTGTTCTGTGGGTCTGGTTGGTCCGGGTCCAGCTGTTTGATAAGTTCGGAGCTCGGTTCGACTCGGTTCGGCTCGGCTCGTAGCTCGGCTCGGGTGATTCCGGTAGAAACATGTCGGGAGCAGACCTGCGGGAACAGTTCCTCTACAACCTGCCCTCCTCCGTCCTCTGGGAGTTCTGCCGAGTCATGGACGGGCTGTCGGACCTGGACTGGACCCGCTTCGGTGAGTCAGGGACCAGAACTCAGACTGTGTGCTAGCTGCCAGTGGCTAGCTGCTAGCGGCTAGCGGCTAACACCGGGGAGGTTTGTTTTTACGCAACTGGACGATATGACGTCATCAGTGGCGTGTGTCCAGCGGTGGGTCACACCTGCTGACGGGTTCTGTGACGTCACGGTGCGGAACAGTTCGGTTTATTTAAAAAGATGTGGGGGTAACCGGGGTAACCGGGTCTGTGGGACCGGGGTAACCGGATCTGTGGGACCGGGGTAACCGGGGTAACCGGGTCTGTGGGACCGGGGTAACCGGATCTGTGGGACCGGGGTAACCGGGGTAACCGGGTCTGTGGGACCGGGGTAACCGGATCTGTGGGACCGGGGTAACCGGGGTAACCGGGTCTGTGGGACCGGGGTAACCGGATCTGTGGGACCGGGGTAACCGGGTCTGTGGGACCGGGTTAACCGGATCTGTGGGACCGGGGTAACCGGGGTAACCGGGTCTGTGGGACCGGGGTAACTGGATCTGTGGGACCGGGGTAACTGGATCTGTGGGACCGGGGTAACCGGATCTGTGGGACCGGGGTAACTGGATCTGTGGGACCGGGGTAACCGGGGTAACCGGGTCTGTGGGACCGGGGTAACCGGGGTAACTGGATCTGTGGGACCGGGGTAACCGGGGTAACTGGATCTGTGGGACCGGGGTAACCGGATCTGTGGGACCGGGGTAACTGGATCTGTGGGACCGGGGTAACCGGGGTAACCGGATCTGTGGGACCGGGGTAACCGGGTCTGTGGGACCGGGGTAACCGGATCTGTGGGACCGGGGTAACCGGATCTGTGGAACCGGGGTAACCGGGGTAACCGGATCTGTGGGACCGGGGTAACCGGGTCTGTGGGACCGGGGTAACCGGGTCTGTGGGACCGGGGTAACCGGGGTAACTGGATCTGTGGGACCGGGGTAACCGGGTCTGTGGGACCGGGGTAACCGGATCTGTGGGACCGGGGTAACCGGGTCTGTGGGACCGGGGTAACCGGGGTAACTGGATCTGTGGGACCGGGGTAACCGGGGTAACTGGATCTGTGGGACCGGGGTAACCGGGGTAACTGGATCTGTGGGACCGGGGTAACCGGGGTAACTGGATCTGTGGGACCGGGGTAACCGGGGTAACTGGATCTGTGGGACCGGGGTAACCGGGGTAACCGGGTCTGTGGGACCGGGGTAACTGGGGTAACCGGGGTAACTGCTGCTTTAATGCCCCCCCATAACTCTGCAGCCTCCGAGGTCCTCAAAGACCAGACCGCCCTGCGATTGGCTGAGAGGAAGGAGAGGCGGACCGACAGCGTGATGAACCAATGGGGAACCAGGAACGGGCGGGTCGGGGAGCTGATCGACCTGTTGGAGTCTCTGCAGCTGTTCAGGCCGCGTGATGTCATCCTGGGCTGTGAGTGCCCCCCTGACCTCTGACCTCTGACCCAGAGGAACTGCTTAATGCTCAGATGTCCGTCTTTCTGTCTGCAGGGACGCCGAGTTTGAACCCTCCCCCTCCTCCTCTTCCTCCTCTTCCTCCTCCTCTTCCTCCTTCTCCCCCTCCCCCTCCTGATTCTCGCCATTCCACCGTTCCGCCACCTCAAGCTCCGCCCACAGGTAACGTCTGATCAGCTTTGGGATCATCAGTGACTGACTGATCACTAAGAAACCAGCTGATTGGTCAGTGATGGTGATGACGTCATCTCTGTTCTTCACCTGCAGCTGAGTGTTCAGACGGCAAAGGCGGAGGAAGACCTCTTCCTGGACCGGCCCGCCCCCCAACCGACCTGTTCTCTGAGGACCAGCGGCAGGTAAAGATCAATCATCAATAATAACTCAATAATAACTCAATCATCAATAATAACTCAATCATCAATAACTCAATAATAACTCAATCATCTATAACTCAATAATAACTCAATCATCAATAATAACTCAATCATCAATAATAACTCAATCATCAATAACTCAATAATAACTCAATCATCAATAATAACTCAATCATCAATAATAACTCAATCATCAATAATAACTCAATAATAACTCAATCATCAATAATAACTCAATAATAACTCAATCATCAATAATAACTCAATCATCAATAACTCAATAATAACTCAATCATCTATAATAACTCAATCATCAATAACTCAATAATAACTCAATCATCAATAATAACTCAATCATCAATAACTCAATAATAACTCAATCATCAATAATAACTCAATCATCAATAATAACTCAATAATAACTCAATCATCAATAATAACTCAATCATCAATAACTCAATCATCAATAATAACTCAATCATCAATAATAACTCAATCATCAATAATAACTCAATCATCAATAACTCAATAATAACTCAATCATCTATAATAACTCAATCATCTATAATAACTCAATCATCTATAATAACTCAATAATAACTCAATCATCTATAATAACTCAATCATCTATAATAACTCAATCATCAATAATAACTCAATCATCAATAATAACTCAATCATCAATAACTCAATAATAACTCAATCATCAATAATAACTCAATCATCTATAATAACTCAATAATAACTCAATCATCTATAATAACTCAATCATCAATAATAACTCAATCATCTATAATAACTCAATAATAACTCAATCATCTATAATAACTCAATCATCAATAACTCAATAATAACTCAATCATCTATATTAACTCAATCATCAATAATAACTCAATCATCTATAATAACTCAATCATCAATAATAACTCAATCATCAATAACTCAATAATAACTCAATCATCTATAATAACTCAATCATCAATAATAACTCAATCATCTATAATAACTCAATCATCAATAATAACTCAATCATCAATAATAACTCAATCATCTATAATAACTCAATCATCTATAATAACTCAATCATCTATAATAACTCAATAATAACTCAATCATCTATAATAACTCAATAATAACTCAATCATCAATAATAACTCAATCATCAATAATAACTCAATAACTCAATCATCTATAATAACTCAATCATCTATAATAACTCAATCATCAATAATAACTCAATCATCTATAATAACTCAATCATCAATAATAACTCAATCATCTATAATAACTCAATAATAACTCAATCATCTATAATAACTCAATAATAACTCAATCATCTATAATAACTCAATAATAACTCAATCATCAATAATAACTCAATCATCTATAATAACTCAATAATAACTCAATCATCAATAATAACTCAATCATCTATAATAACTCAATAATAACTCAATCATCAATAATAACTCAATCATCTATAATAACTCAATAATAACTCAATCATCTATAATAACTCAATCATCAATAATAACTCAATCATCTATAATAACTCAATAATAACTCAATCATCTATAATAACTCAATCATCTATAATAACTCAATCATCAATAACTCAATCATCAATAATAACTCAATCATCAATAATAACTCAATCATCAATAATAACTCAATCATCAATAACTCAATAATAACTCAATCATCAATAATAACTCAATCATCAATAACTCAATAATAACTCAATCATCTATAATAACTCAATCATCTATAATAACTCAATCATCAATAATAACTCAATAATAACTCAATCATCTATAATAACTCAATAATAACTCAATCATCAATAATAACTCAATCATCAATAATAACTCAATCATCTATAATAACTCAATCATCAATAATAACTCAATAATAACTCAATCATCTATAATAACTCAATAATAACTCAATCATCAATAATAACTCAATCATCAATAATAACTCAATCATCTATAATAACTCAATCATCTATAATAACTCAATCATCAATAATAACTCAATAATAACTCAATCATCTATAATAACTCAATAATAACTCAATCATCAATAATAACTCAATCATCAATAATAACTCAATCATCTATAATAACTCAATCATCAATAATAACTCAATCATCAATAACTCAATAATAACTCAATCATCAATAATAACTCAATCATCAATAATAACTCAATCATCTATAATAACTCAATCATCAATAATAACTCAATAATAACTCAATCATCAATAATAACTCAATCATCAATAATAACTCAATCATCAATAACTCAATAATAACTCAATCATCAATAATAACTCAATCATCAATAACTCAATAATAACTCAATCATCAATAATAACTCAATCATCAATAACTCAATAATAACTCAATCATCAATAATAACTCAATCATCAATAATAACTCAATCATCTATAATAACTCAATAATAACTCAATCATCAATAATAACTCAATAATAACTCAATCATCAATAACTCAATAATAACTCAATCATCAATAATAACTCAATCATCTATAATAACTCAATCATCAATAATAACTCAATCATCTATAATAACTCAATCATCAATAATAACTCAATCATCAATAATAACTCAATCATCTATAATAACTCAATCATCAATAACTCAATAATAACTCAATCATCAATAACTCAATAATAACTCAATCATCAATAATAACTCAATCATCAATAATAACTCAATCATCAATAACTCAATAATAACTCAATCATCAATAATAACTCAATCATCAATAATAACTCAATCATCAATAATAACTCAATCATCTATAATAACTCAATCATCAATAATAACTCAATCATCAATAACTCAATAATAACTCAATCATCAATAATAACTCAATCATCAATAATAACTCAATCATCTATAATAACTCAATCATCAATAATAACTCAATCATCAATAACTCAATAATAACTCAATCATCAATAACTCAATAATAACTCAATCATCAATAATAACTCAATCATCAATAATTACTCAATCATCAATAATAACTCAATCATCAATAACTCAATAATAACTCAATCATCTATAATAACTCAATCATCAATAATAACTCAATCATCAATAACTCAATAATAACTCAATCATCAATAATAACACAATAATCAATAACTCAATCATCAATAATAACTCAATCATCAATAATAACACAATAATCAATAACTCAATAATAACTCAATCATCAATAATAACTCAATCATCAATAACTCAATAATAACTCAATCATCAATAATAACTCAATCATCAATAACTCAATCATCAATAATAACTCAATCATCAATAATAACACAATAATCAATAACTCAATAATAACTCAATCATCTATAATAACTCAATCATCAATAATAACTCAATCATCTATAATAACTCAATCATCAATAACTCAATAATAACTCAATCATCAATAATAACTCAATCATCAATAACTCAATAATAACTCAATCATCAATAATAACTCAATCATCAATAACTCAATCATCAATAATAACTCAATCATCAATAATAACACAATAATCAATAACTCAATAATAACTCAATCATCTATAATAACTCAATCATCAATAATAACTCAATCATCAATAATAACACAATCATCAATAATAACTCAATCATCAATAACTCAATAATAACTCAATCATCAATAACTCAATTATAACTCAATCATCAATAACTCAATAATAACTCAATCATCAATAATAACTCAATCATCAATAATAACTCAATCATCAATAACTCAATCATCAATAACTCAATAATAACTCAATCATCAATAATAACTCAATCATCTATAATAACTCAATCATCAATAATAACTCAATCATCTATAATAACTCAATCATCAATAATAACTCAATCATCAATAACTCAATAATAACTCAATCATCAATAATAACTCAATCATCAATAATAACTCAATCATCTATAATAACTCAATCATCAATAATAACTCAATCATCAATAACTCAATAATAACTCAATCATCAATAACTCAATAATAACTCAATCATCAATAATAACTCAATCATCAATAATTACTCAATCATCAATAATAACTCAATCATCAATAATTACTCAATCATCAATAATAACTCAATCATCAATAACTCAATAATAACTCAATCATCTATAATAACTCAATCATCAATAATAACTCAATCATCAATAACTCAATAATAACTCAATCATCAATAATAACACAATAATCAATAACTCAATCATCAATAATAACTCAATCATCAATAATAACACAATAATCAATAACTCAATAATAACTCAATCATCAATAATAACTCAATCATCAATAACTCAATAATAACTCAATCATCAATAATAACTCAATCATCAATAACTCAATCATCAATAATAACTCAATCATCAATAATAACACAATAATCAATAACTCAATAATAACTCAATCATCTATAATAACTCAATCATCAATAATAACTCAATCATCTATAATAACTCAATCATCAATAATAACACAATCATCAATAATAACTCAATCATCAATAACTCAATAATAACTCAATCATCAATAACTCAATTATAACTCAATCATCAATAACTCAATAATAACTCAATCATCAATAATAACTCAATCATCAATAATAACTCAATCATCAATAACTCAATAATAACTCAATCATCAATAATAACTCAATCATCTATAATAACTCAATCATCAATAATAACACAATCATCAATAATAACTCAATCATCAATAACTCAATAATAACTCAATCATCAATAATAACTCAATCATCAATAATAACTCAATCATCAATAACTCTATAATAACTCAATCATCAATAATAACTCAATCATCAATAATAACTCAATCATCAATAACTCAATAATAACTCAATCATCAATAATAACTCAATCATCAATAACTCAATAATAACACAATCATCAATAATAACACAATCATCAATAATAACTCAATCATCAATAACTCAATAATAACACAATCATCAATAATAACTCAATCATCAATTATAACTCAATCATCAATAATAACTCAATAATCAATAATAACTCAATAATCAATAACTCAATAATCAATAACTCAATCATCAATAATAACTCAATCATCAATAATAACTCAATCATCTATAATAACTCAATCATCAATAATAACTCAATCATCAATAATAACTCAATAATAACTCAATCATCTATAATAACTCAATCATCAATAATAACTCAATCATCAATAACTCAATAATAACTCAATCATCTATAATAACTCAATCATCAATAATAACTCAATAATAACTCAATCATCTATAATAACTCAATCATCAATAATAACTCAATCATCAATAACTCAATAATAACTCAATCATCTATAATAACTCAATAATAACTCAATCATCAATAATAACTCAATCATCAATAACTCAATAATAACTCAATCATCAATAATAACTCAATAATAACTCAATCATCAATAATAACTCAATCATCAATAATAACTCAATCATCTATAATAACTCAATCATCAATAACAACTCAATCATCAATAATAACTCAATAATAACTCAATCATCAATAATAACTCAATCATCAATAACTCAATAATAACTCAATCATCAATAATAACTCAATCATCTATAATAACTCAATCATCTATAATAACTCAATCATCAATAATAACTCAATCATCAATAATAACTCAATCATCAATAACTCAATAATAACTCAATCATCAATAATAACTCAATCATCAATAATAACTCAATCATCAATAACTCAATAATAACTCAATCATCTATAATAACTCAATAATCAATAACTCAATCATCAATAATAACTCAATAATCAATAACTCAATCATCAATAATAACTCAATCATCAATAATAACTCAATAATCAATAACTCAATCATCAATAATAACTCAATCATCTAGAATAACTCAATCATCAATAATAACTCAATCATCAATAACTCAATAATAACTCAATCATCAATAATAACTCAATAATAACTCAATCATCAATAATAACTCAATCATCAATAACTCAATAATAACTCAATCATCAATAATAACTCAATCATCAATAATAACTCAATAATAACTCAATCATCAATAACTCAATAACTCAATCATCAATAATAACTCAATCATCAATAATAACTCAATAATAACTCAATCATCTATAAGAACTCAATAACTCAATCATCAATAATAACTCAATCATCAATAATAACTCAATCATCAATAATAACTCAATCATCAATAATAACTCAATCATCAATAATAACTCAATAATAACTCAATCATCTATAATAACTCAATAATAACTCAATCATCAATAATAACTCAATAATAACTCAATCATCAATAACTCAATTATAACTCAATCATCAATAACTCAATAATAACTCAATCATCAATAATAACTCAATCATCAATAACTCAATAATAACTCAATCATCAATAATAACTCAATCATCAATAATAACTCAATAATAACTCAATCATCTATAATAACTCAATCATCAATAACTCAATCATCAATAATAACTCAATCATCAATAATAACTCAATCATAACAATAATCAATAACTCAATAATAACTCAATCATCAATAATAACTCAATCATCAATAATAACTCAATAATAACACAATAATCAATAACTCAATAATAACTCAATCATCAATAATAACTCAATCATCAATAATAACTCAATAATAACACAATAATCAATAACTCAATAATAACTCAATCATCAATAATAACTCAATAATAACTCAATCATCAATAATAACTCAATCATCAATAATAACTCAATCATCAATAACTCAATAATAACTCAATCATCAATAATAACTCAATCATCAATAACTCAATAATAACTCAATCATCAATAATAACTCAATCATCAATAACTCAATAATAACTCAATCATCAATAATAACTCAATAATAACTCAATCATCAATAATAACTCAATCATCAATAATAACTCAATCATCAATAACTCAATAATAACTCAATCATCAATAATAACTCAATAATAACTCAATCATCAATAATAACTCAATCATCAATAATAACTCAATCATCAATAATAACTCAATAATAACTCAATCATCAATAATAACTCAATAATAACACAATAATCAATAACTCAATGATAACTCAATCATCAATAATAACTCAATCATCAATAATAACTCAATAATAACTCAATCATCAATAATAACTCAATAATAACACAATAATCAATAACTCAATAATAACTCAATCATCAATAATAACTCAATCATCAATAATAACTCAATCATCAATAATAACTCAATAATAACACAATAATCAATAACTCAATAATAACTCAATCATCAATAATAACTCAATCATCAATAATAACTCAATCATCTATAATAACTCAATAATCAATAACTCAATGATAACTCAATCATCAATAATAACTCAATCATCAATAATAACTCAATAATAACTCAATCATCAATAATAACTCAATAATAACACAATAATCAATAACTCAATAATAACTCAATCATCAATAATAACTCAATCATCAATAATAACTCAATAATAACACAATAATCAATAACTCAATAATAACTCAATCATCAATAACTCAATAATAACTCAATCATCAATAACTCAATAATAACTCAATCATCAATAATAACTCAATCATCAATAACTCAATAATAACTCAATCATCAATAATAACTCAATAATAACACAATAATCAATAACTCAATAATAACTCAATAATAACTCAATCATCAATAATAACTCAATCATCAATAACTCAATAATAACTCAATCATCTATAATAACTCAATCATCAATAATAACTCAATCATCAATAACTCAATAATAACTCAATCATCAATAATAACTCAATCATCAATAATAACTCAATCATCAATAATAACTCAATCATCAATAACTCAATAATAACTCAATCATCTATAATAACTCAATCATCAATAATAACTCAATCATCTATAATAACTCAATAATAACTCAATCATCTATAATAACTCAATCATCAATAATAACTCAATAATAACTCAATCATCAATAATAACTCAATCATCAATAACTCAATAATAACTCAATCATCAATAATAACTCAATCATCAATAATAACTCAATCATCAATAATAACTCAATCATCTATAATAACTCAATCATCAATAATAACTCAATAATAACTCAATCATCAATAATAACTCAATCATCAATAACTCAATAATAACTCAATCATCAATAATAACTCAATCATCAATAATAACTCAATCATCAATAACTCAATAATAACTCAATCATCTATAATAACTCAATCATCAATAATAACTCAATCATCAATAACTCAATAATAACTCAATCATCAATAATAACTCAATAATAACACAATAATCAATAACTCAATAATAACTCAATCATCAATAATAACTCAATCATCAATAACTCAATAATAACTCAATCATCTATAATAACTCAATCATCAATAATAACTCAATCATCAATAATAACTCAATAATAGCACAATAATCAATAACTCAATAATAACTCAATCATCAATAATAACTCAATCATCTATAATAACTCAATAATAACTCAATCATCTATAATAACTCAATCATCAATAATAACTCAATAATAACTCAATCATCAATAATAACTCAATCATCTATAATAACTCAATAATAACTCAATCATCTATAATAACTCAATCATCAATAATAACTCAATAATAACACAATAATCAATAACTCAATAATAACTCGATCATCAATAATAACTCAATCATCAATAATAACTCAATAATAACACAATAATCAATAACTCAATAATAACTCAATCATCAATAATAACTCAATAATAACACAATAATCAATAATAACTCAATCATCAATAATAACTCAATCATCAATAACTCAATAATAACTCAATCATCAATAATAACACAATAATCAATAACTCAATAATAACTCAATCATCAATAATAACTCAATCATCAATAATAACTCAATAATAACACAATAATCAATAACTCAATAATAACTCAATCATCAATAATAACTCAATCATCAATAACTCAATAATAACTCAATCATCAATAATAACACAATAATCAATAACTCAATAATAACTCAATCATCTATAATAACTCAATCATCAATAATAACTCAATAATAACTCAATCATCAATAATAACTCAATAATAACTCAATCATCAATAATAACTCAATAATAACTCAATCATCAATAATAACTCAATCATCAATAATAACTCAATAATAACACAATAATCAATAATAACTCAATCATCAATAATAACACAATAATCAATAACTCAATAATAATTCAATCATCAATAATAACTCAATCATCAATAATAACTCAATAATAACTCAATCATCAATAATAACTCAATCATCAATAACTCAATAATAACTCAATCATCAATAATAACTCAATCATCTATAATAACTCAATCATCTATAATAACTCAATCATCAATAATAACTCAATCATCAATAATAACTCAATCATCAATAACTCAATAATAACTCAATCATCAATAATAACTCAATCATCAATAATAACTCAATCATCAATAACTCAATAATAACTCAATCATCTATAATAACTCAATAATCAATAACTCAATCATCAATAATAACTCAATAATCAATAACTCAATCATCAATAATAACTCAATCATCAATAATAACTCAATAATCAATAACTCAATCATCAATAATAACTCAATCATCTAGAATAACTCAATCATCAATAATAACTCAATCATCAATAACTCAATAATAACTCAATCATCAATAATAACTCAATAATAACTCAATCATCAATAATAACTCAATCATCAATAACTCAATAATAACTCAATCATCAATAATAACTCAATCATCAATAACTCAATAATAACTCAATCATCAATAATAACTCAATCATCAATAATAACTCAATCATCATCAATAACTCAATAATAACTCAATCATCAATAATAACTCAATCATCTATAATAACTCAATAATAACTCAATCATCTATAATAACTCAATCATCAATAATAACTCAATAATAACACAATAATCAATAACTCAATAATAACTCGATCATCAATAATAACTCAATCATCAATAATAACTCAATAATAACACAATAATCAATAACTCAATAATAACTCAATCATCAATAATAACTCAATAATAACACAATAATCAATAATAACTCAATCATCAATAATAACTCAATCATCAATAACTCAATAATAACTCAATCATCAATAATAACACAATAATCAATAACTCAATAATAACTCAATCATCAATAATAACTCAATCATCAATAATAACTCAATAATAACACAATAATCAATAACTCAATAATAACTCAATCATCAATAATAACTCAATCATCAATAACTCAATAATAACTCAATCATCAATAATAACACAATAATCAATAACTCAATAATAACTCAATCATCTATAATAACTCAATCATCAATAATAACTCAATAATAACTCAATCATCAATAATAACTCAATAATAACTCAATCATCAATAATAACTCAATAATAACTCAATCATCAATAATAACTCAATCATCAATAATAACTCAATAATAACACAATAATCAATAATAACTCAATCATCAATAATAACACAATAATCAATAACTCAATAATAATTCAATCATCAATAATAACTCAATAATAACACAATCATCAATAATAACTCAATAATAACACAATAATCAATAATAACTCAATCATCAATAATAACTCAATAATAACTCAATCATCTATAATAACTCAATAATTACTCAATCATCAATAATAACTCAATCATCAATAACTCAATAATAACTCAATCATCAATAATAACACAATAATCAATAACTCAATAATAACTCAATCATCAATAATAATTCAATAATAACACAATAATCAATAACTCAATAATAACTCAATCATCAATAATAACTCAATAATAACACAATAATCAATAACTCAATAATAACTCAATCATCAATAATAACTCAATCATCAATAATAACTCAATAATAACTCAATCATCAATAATAACACAATAATCAATAACTCAATCATCAATAACTCAATCATCAATAATAACTCAATCATCTATAATAACACAATAATCAATAACTCAATCATCAATAACTCAATCATCTATAATAACACAATAATCAATAACTCAATCATCAATAACTCAATCATCAATAATAACTCAATCATCAATAATAACTCAATCATCAATAATAACTCAATCATCAATAACTCAAACATCAATAATAACTCAATCATCAATAATAACTCAATAATAACTCAATCATCAATAACTCAATCATTAATAATAACTCAATCATCAATAACTCAATCATCAATAACTCAATCATCAATAACTCAATCATCTATAATAACTCAATCATCAATAATAACTCAATAATAACTCAATAATAACTCAAACATCAATAATAACTCAATCATCAATAATAACTCAATCATCAATAATAACTCAAACATCAATAATAACTCAATCATCTATAATAACTCAATAATACCTCAATCATCAATAACTCAATCATCAATAACTCAATCATCTATAATAACTCAATCATCAATAACTCAATAATAACTCAATCATCAATAATAACTCAATCATCAATAATAACTCAATAATAACTCAATCATCAATAATAACTCAATCATCAATAACTCAATAATAACTCAATCATCTATAATAACTCAATCATCAATAATAACTCAATCATCAATACTCAATAATAACTCAATCATCAATAATAACTCAATAATAACTCAATCATCTATAATAACTCAATCATCAATACTCAATAATAACACAATAATCAATAACTCAATAATAACTCAATCATCAATAATAACTCAATCATCAATAATAACTCAATCATCAATAATAACTCAATCATCAATAACTCAATCATCAATAATAACTCAATAATAGCACAATAATCAATAACTCAATAATAACTCAATCATCAATAATAACTCAATCATCAATAATAACTCAATCATCAATAATAACTCAATCATCAATAATAACTCAATCATCAATAACTCAATCATCTATAATAACTCAATCATCTATAATAACACAATAATAACTCAATCATCTATAATAACTCAATAATAACTCAATCATCAATAATAACTCAATAATAACACAATAATCAATAACTCAATAATAACTCAATCATCAATAATAACTCAATCATCAATAATAACTCAATAATAACACAATAATCAATAACTCAATAATAACTCAATCATCAATAATAACTCAATAATAACACAATAATCAATAATAACTCAATCATCAATAATAACTCAATCATCAATAACTCAATAATAACTCAATCATCAATAATAACACAATCAATAACTCAATAATAACTCAATCATCAATAATAACTCAATCATCAATAATAACTCAATAATAACACAATAATCAATAACTCAATAATAACTCAATCATCAATAATAACTCAATAATAACACAATAATCAATAACTCAATAATAACTCAATCATCAATAATAACTCAATAATAACACAATAATCAATAACTCAATAATAACTCAATCATCAATAATAACTCAATCATCAATAACTCAATAATAACTCAATAATAACTCAATAATAACTCAATCATCAATAATAACTCAATCATCAATAATAACTCAATAATAACTCAATCATCTATAATAACTCAATCATCAATAACTCAATAATAACTCAATCATCTATAATAACTCAATCATCAATAATAACTCAATCATCAATAACTCAATAATAACTCAATAATAACTCAATCATCAATAATAACTCAATCATCAATAACTCAATAATAACTCAATCATCTATAATAACTCAATCATCAATAATAACTCAATCATCAATAATAACTCAATCATCAATAACTCAATAATAACTCAATCATCTATAATAACTCAATCATCAATAATAACTCAATCATCAATAACTCAATAATAACTCAATCATCAATAATAACTCAATCATCTATAATAACTCAATCATCAATAATAACTCAATCATCAATAACTCAATAATAACTCAATCATCAATAATAACTCAATCATCAATAACTCAATAATAACTCAATCATCTATAATAACTCAATCATCAATAATAACTCAATCATCAATAATAACTCAATCATCAATAACTCAATAATAACTCAATCATCAATAATAACTCAATCATCAATAACTCAATAATAACTCAATCATCAATAATAACTCAATCATCAATAACTCAATCATCAATAATAACTCAATATTAACTCAATCATCTATAATAACTCAATCATCAATAATAACTCAATAATCAATAACTCAATCATCAATAACTCAATCATCTATAATAACTCAATCATCTATAATAACACAATAATCAATAACTCAATCATCAATAACTCAATCATCAATAATAACTCAATCATCTATAATAACACAATAATCAATAACTCAATCATCAATAACTCAATCATCTATAATAACACAATAATCAATAACTCAATCATCAATAACTCAATCATCAATAATAACTCAATCATCAATAATAACTCAATCATCAATAATAACTCAATCATCAATAACTCAAACATCAATAATAACTCAATCATCAATAATAACTCAATAATAACTCAATCATCAATAATAACTCAATAATAACTCAATCATCAATAATAACTCAATCATCAATAACTCAAACATCAATAATAACTCAATCATCAATAATAACTCAATCATCAATAATAACTCAATAATAACTCAATCATCAATAACTCAATCATTAATAATAACTCAATCATCAATAACTCAATCATCAATAACTCAATCATCTATAATAACTCAATCATCAATAATAACTCAATAATAACTCAATAATAACTCAATCATCAATAATAACTCAATCATCAATAATAACTCAATCATCTATAATAACTCAATAATACCTCAATCATCAATAACTCAATCATTAATAATAACTCAATCATCAATAACTCAATCATCTATAATAACTCAATCATCAATAATAACTCAATCATCAATAATAACTCAATCATCAATAACTCAATCATCAATAACTCAATCATCAATAATAACTCAATCATCAATAATAACTCAATCATCTATAATAACACAATAATCAATAACTCAATCGTCAATAACTCAATCATCAATAATAACTCAATCATCAATAATAACTCGATCATCTATAATAACACAATAATCAATAACTCAATCATCAATAACTCAATCATCAATAATAACTCAATCATCTATAATAACTCAATCATCTATAATAACACAATAATCAATAACTCAATCATTAATAATAACTCAATCATCAATAACTCAATCATCAATAATAACTCAATCATCTATAATAACTCAATCATCTATAATAACACAATAATCAATAACTCAATCATCAATAATAACTCAATCATTAATAACTCAGTAATCAATAACTCAGTCAATCATCAATAATAACACAATAAAAAACACAATATTAACTCGGGGGCGATCCTGATGTGAAAAACTTTATTCATAAAATGTGTTAACAGGAAGTTTATTTTGACAGGAAGAGCAGCGTGACGATGATGTCATCCCTCCTGACCGCCCCGCTGTGCCCTGCAGCGTCATCGGTGCGGTCATGTGCTGGTCATACGAAGAGGTGCATGCTGGGACGCGAGGCTTCTCCCCGGCCCTGCAGGTGGGGGAGGGGGGGTTTGGCGTGGTGTACCGAGCCACCCTGAGCAACATGGACTGCGCCGTCAAGAGGCTCCGGCAGGTCAGCCAATCACAGCGCAGCATGTCACCAGCTGCTTTCAGACCGCCACACCTGGTGGACACGAGCGCTGTCCTCCACTCGCGTCCCCAAATACCATCCGTGACCTGTTAACAACCTCGGTTCATGGTGAGCGGCGTCCTTCTGTCCTCATCGGGACGAGCGGCGTCCTTCTGTCCTCATCGGGACGAGCGGCGTCCTTCTGTCCTCATCGGGACGAGCGGCGTCCTTCTGTCCTCGTCGGGACGAGCGGCGTCCTTCTGTCCTCATCGGGACGAACGGCGTCCTTCTGTCCTCATCGGGACGAGCGGCGTCCTTCTGTCCTCATCGGGACGAACGGCGTCCTTCTGTCCTCATCGGGACGAGCGGCGTCCTTCTGTCCTCATCGGGACGAGCGGCGTCCTTCTGTCCTCATCGGGACGAGCGGCGTCCTTCTGTCCTCATCGGGACGAGCGGCGTCCTTCTGTCCTCATCGGGAGGAACGGCGTCCTTCTGTCCTCATCGGGACGAACGGCGTCCTTCTGTCCTCATCGGGACGAGCGGCGTCCTTCTGTCCTCATCGGGACATACGGCGTCCTTCTGTCCTCATCGGGACGAGCGGCGTCCTTCTGTCCTCATCGGGACGAGCGGCGTCCTTCTGTCCTCATCGGGACGAGCGGCGTCCTTCTGTCCTCATCGGGACGAGCGGCGTCCTTCCGTCCTCATCAGGAGGAACGGCGTCCTTCCGTCCTCATCAGGAGGAACGGCGTCCTTCTGTCCTCATCAGGAGGAACGGCGTCCTTCTGTCCTCATCGGGACGAGCGGCGTCCTTCTGTCCTCATCGGAACAAGCGGCGTCCTTCTGTCCTCATCAGGAGGAACGGCGTCCTTCTGTCCTCATCGGGACATACGGCGTCCTTCTGTCCTCATCGGGACGAACGGCGTCCTTCTGTCCTCATCGGGACGTACGGCGTCCTTCTGTCCTCATCGGGACAAACGGCGTCCTTCTGTCCTCATCGGGACGAACGGCGTCCTTCTGTCCTCATCGGGAGGAACGGCGTCCTTCTGTCCTCATCAGGAGGAACGGCGTCCTTCTGTCCTCATCGGGACGAGCGGCGTCCTTCTGTCCTCATCGGGAGGAACGGCGTCCTTCTGTCCTCATCGGGACGAGCGGCGTCCTTCTGTCCTCATCGGGACGAACGGCGTCCTTCTGTCCTCATCGGGACAAGCGGCGTCCTTCTGTCCACATCAGGTCGAACGGCGTCCTTCTGTCCTCATCGGGACAAACGGCGTCCTTCTGTCCTCATCAGGAGGAACGGCGTCCTTCTGTCCACATCAGGTCGAACGGCGTCCTTCTGTCCACATCAGGTCGAACGGCGTCCTTCTGTCCTCATCGGGACAAACGGCGTCCTTCTGTCCTCATCAGGAGGAACGGCGTCCTTCTGTCCACATCATGACGAACGGCGTCCTTCCGTCCTCATCGGGACGAACGGCATCCTTCTGTCCACATCGGGTCGAACGGCGTCCTTCTGTCCACATCATGACGAACGGCGTCCTTCTGTCCACATCATGACGAACGGCGTCCTTCCGTCCTCATCGGGACGAGCGGCGTCCTTCTGTCCTCATCGGGACGAGCGGCGTCCTTCTGTCCACATCAGGTCGAACGGCATCCTTCTGTCCTCATCGGGACGAGCGGCGTCCTTCTGTCCTCATCAGGAGGAACGGCGTTCTTCTGTCCACATCAGGTCGAACGGCATCCTTCTGTCCTCATCGGGACGAGCGGCGTCCTTCTGTCCACATCGGGACAAACGGCGTCCTCATCTGGACGAACGGCGTTCTTCTGTCCTCATCGGGACAAACGGCGTCCTTCTGTCCTCATCAGGAGGAACGGCGTCCTTCTGTCCACATCGGGTCGAACGGCGTCCTTCTGTCCACATCATGACGAACGGCGTCCTTCTGTCCTCATCGGGACAAATGGCGTCCTTCTGTCCTCATCAGGAGGAACGGCGTCCTTCTGTCCTCATCAGGAGGAACAGCGTCCTTCTGTCCACATCATGACGAACGGCGTCCTTCTGTCCTCATCGGGACAAATGGCGTCCTTCTGTCCTCATCAGGAGGAACGGCGTCCTTCTGTCCTCATCAGGTCGAACGGCGTCCTTCTGTCCACATCAGGTCGAACGGCGTCCTTCTGTCCACATCAGGTCGAACGGCGTCCTTCTGTCCACATCAGGAGGAACGGCGTCCTTCTGTCCACATCAGGTCGAACGGCGTCCTTCTGTCCACATCAGGAGGAACGGCGTCCTTCTCTCCACATCAGGTCGAACGGCGTCCTTCTGTCCACATCGGGTCGAACGGCGTCCTTCTGTCCTCATCGGGTCGAACGGCATCCTTCTGTCCACATCAGGAGGAACGGCGTCCTTCTGTCCACATCAGGAGGAACGGCGTCCTTCTGTCCACATCAGGAGGAACGGCGTCCTTCTGTCCACATCAGGAGGAACGGCGTCCTTCTGTCCACATCAGGAGGAACGGCGTCCTTCTGTCCACATCAGGAGGAACGGCGTCCTTCTGTCCACATCGGGTCGAACGCTGTCCTTCTGTCCACATCAGGTCGAACGGCGTCCTTCTGTCCACATCAGGTCGAACGGCGTCCTTCTGTCCACATCAGGTCGAACGGCATCCTTCTGTCCACATCAGGAGGAACGGCGTCCTTCTGTCCACATCAGGTCGAACGCTGTCCTTCTGTCCACATCAGGTCGAACGGCGTCCTTCTGTCCACATCAGGTCGAACGGCGTCCTTCTGTCCACATCAGGTCGAACGGCATCCTTCTGTCCACATCGGGTCGAACGGCGTCCTTCTGTCCACATCGAGACAAACGCTGTCCTTCTGTCCACATCAGGTCGAGCGGCGTCCTTCTGTCCTCATCGAGACAAACGCTGTCCTTCTGTCCACATCAGGACGAACGGCGTCCTCGTGTACATTCTCCTGTCACGTCCCACGTGTTAAACGGCGCCGTGTCCCTGTGGATGAAAGCCATCGCGTAACTCCAGGAACGCGGTCTGAAAGCACTCATTGGTTAATGTCTCCGACAGGAAGTAGGCTGTGATTGGTCGGTGTTGTTGTTGTTTACAGGACGGCCAGATGGACTGGTCTCTGCTGAGGAAAAGTTTCCAGACTGAAGTGGAGAAGCTTTCCAGGTGAGGCGATGCACCAGAACACTGATCATGTGTTGTTCTTAGAAGCTAAAGCTAACACAGTCTCTGTGCAGTAGAAGCTAAAGCTAACACAGTCTCTGTGCAGTAGAAGCTAAAGCTAACACAGTCTCTGTGCAGTAGAAGCTAAAGCTAACACAGTCTGTGTGCTGTAGAAGCTAAAGCTAACACAGTCTGTGTGCTGTAGAAGCTAAAGCTAACACAGTCTCTGTGCAGTAGAAGCTAAAGCTAACACAGTCTGTGTGCTGTAGAAGCTAAAGCTAACACAGTCTCTGTGCAGTAGAAGCTAAAGCTAACACAGTCTGTGTGCTGTAGAAGCTAAAGCTAACACAGTCTGTGTGCTGTAGAAGCTAAAGCTAACACAGTCTGTGTGCTGTAGAAGCTAAAGCTAACCCATTCTTTATGCTGTAGAAGCTAAAGCTAACACAGTCTGTGTGCTGTAGAAGCTAAAGCTAACCCATTCTTTATGCTGTAGAAGCTAAAGCTAACACAGTCTGTGTGCTGTAGAAGCTAAAGCTAACACAGTCTGTGTGCTGTAGAAGCTAAAGCTAACCCATTCTGTGTGCTGTAGAAGCTAAAGCTAACACAGTCTGTGTGCTGTAGAAGCTAAAGCTAACACAGTCTGTGTGCTCAGGTTCAGGCACCGCAACATCGTGGATCTGTTGGGCTTCAGTGAAGGAGGAGGCAACATGTGTCTGATCTACCGCTACATGGACAACCGATCACTAGAGGACCACCTACACAACGTAAGAAGAGTTTGTTAACCGGTTTGTTACCGGGATGCGTTTAAGTGTTTACCGGGATGCGTTTAAGTGTTTACCGGGATGCGTTTAAGTGTTTACCGGGATGCGTTTACGTGTTTACTGGGATGCGTTTACGTGTTTACCGGGATGGGTTTAAGTGTTTACCGGGATGCGTTTACGTGTTTACTGGGATGCGTTTACGTGTTTACTGGGATGGGTTTAAGTGTTTACCGGGATGCGTTTAAGTGTTTACTGGGATGCGTTTACGTGTTTACTGGGATGGGTTTAAGTGTTTACTGGGATGCGTTTACGTGTTTACTGGGATGGGTTTAAGTGTTTACCGGGATGCGTTTAAGTGTTTACCGGGATGCGTTTAAGTGTTTACCGGGATGCGTTTAAGTGTTTACCGGGATGCGTTTAAGTGTTTACCGGGATGCGTTTACGTGTTTACTGGGATGCGTTTACGTGTTTACTGGGATGGGTTTAAGTGTTTACCGGGATGCGTTTACGTGTTTACTGGGATGCGTTTACGTGTTTACCGGGATGCGTTTAAGTGTTTACCGGGATGCGTTTAAGTGTTTACTGGGATGGGTTTAAGTGTTTACCGGGATGCGTTTACGTGTTTACCGGGATGGGTTTAAGTGTTTACCGGGATGGGTTTAAGTGTTTACCGGGATGCGTTTACGTGTTTACTGGGATGGGTTTAAGTGTTTACCGGGATGGGTTTAAGTGTTTACCGGGATGCGTTTAAGTGTTTACTGGGATGGGTTTAAGTGTTTACTGGGATGGGTTTAAGTGTTTACCGGGATGGGTTTAAGTGTTTACCGGGATGCGTTTAAGTGTTTACCGGGATGGGTTTACGTGTTTACCGGGATGCGTTTAAGTGTTTACCGGGATGGGTTTAAGTGTTTACCGGGATGCGTTTACGTGTTTACCGGGATGGGTTTAAGTGTTTACCGGGATGCGTTTACGTGTTTACCGGGATGGGTTTAAGTGTTTACCGGGATGCGTTTAAGTGTTTACCGGGATGGGTTTACGTGTTTACCGGGATGGGTTTAAGTGTTTACCGGGATGGGTTTAAGTGTTTACCGGGATGCGTTTAAGTGTTTACCGGGATGGGTTTACGTGTTTACCGGGATGGGTTTAAGTGTTTACCGGGATGCGTTTAAGTGTTTACCGGGATGGGTTTAAGTGTTTACCGGGATGCGTTTAAGTGTTTACCGGGATGGGTTTAAGTGTTTACCGGGATGGGTTTACGTGTTTACCGGGATGGGTTTAAGTGTTTACCGGGATGCGTTTAAGTGTTTACCGGGATGGGTTTACGTGTTTACCGGGATGCGTTTAAGTGTTTACCGGGATGGGTTTAAGTGTTTACCGGGATGGGTTTAAGTGTTTACCGGGATGCGTTTACGTGTTTACCGGGATGCGTTTAAGTGTTTACCGGGATGGGTTTAAGTGTTTACCGGGATGGGTTTAAGTGTTTACCGGGATGCGTTTACGTGTTTACCGGGATGGGTTTACGTGTTTACCGGGATGGGTTTACGTGTTTACCGGGATGGGTTTAAGTGTTTACCGGGATGGGTTTACACGTTTACCGGGATGCGTTTACGTGTTTACCGGGATGGGTTTAAGTGTTTACCGGGATGGGTTTAAGTGTTTACCGGGATGGGTTTAAGTGTTTACCGGGATGCGTTTAAGTGTTTACCGGGATGGGTTTAAGTGTTTACCGGGATGCGTTTAAGTGTTTACCGGGATGCGTTTAAGTGTTTACCGGGATGGGTTTAAGTGTTTACCGGGATGGGTTTACGTGTTTACCGGGATGCGTTTACGTGTTTACCGGGATGGGTTTAAGTGTTTACCGGGATGGGTTTAAGTGTTTACCGGGATGGGTTTAAGTGTTTACCGGGATGGGTTTAAGTGTTTACCGGGATGGGTTTACACGTTTACCGGGATGCGTTTAAGTGTTTACCGGGATGGGTTTAAGTGTTTACTGGGATGGGTTTACACGTTTACCGGGATGGGTTTACACGTTTACCGGGATGGGTTTACGTGTTTACCGGGATGGGTTTAAGTGTTTACCGGGATGGGTTTAAGTGTTTACCGGGATGGGTTTAAGTGTTTACCGGGATGCGTTTACGTGTTTACCGGGATGGGTTTAAGTGTTTACCGGGATGGGTTTAAGTGTTTACCGGGATGGGTTTAAGTGTTTACCGGGATGCGTTTACGTGTTTACCGGGATGGGTTTAAGTGTTTACTGGGATGGGTTTAAGTGTTTACCGGGATGGGTTTACACGTTTACCGGGATGGGTTTACGTGTTTACCGGGATGGGTTTAAGTGTTTACCGGGATGGGTTTAAGTGTTTACCGGGATGGGTTTACACGTTTACCGGGATGGGTTTAAGTGTTTACCGGGATGCGTTTAAGTGTTTACTGGGATGGGTTTACACGTTTACCGGGATGGGTTTAAGTGTTTACCGGGATGGGTTTACGTGTTTACCGGGATGGGTTTAAGTGTTTACCGGGATGCGTTTACGTGTTTACCGGGATGGGTTTAAGTGTTTACCGGGATGCGTTTACGTGTTTACCGGGATGGGTTTAAGTGTTTACCGGGATGCGTTTACGTGTTTACCGGGATGGGTTTAAGTGTTTACCGGGATGGGTTTACACGTTTACCGGGATGGGTTTACGTGTTTACCGGGATGGGTTTAAGTGTTTACCGGGATGGGTTTAAGTGTTTACCGGGATGGGTTTAAGTGTTTACCGGGATGGGTTTAAGTGTTTACCGGGATGGGTTTAAGTGTTTACCGGGATGGGTTTACACGTTTACCGGGATGGGTTTAAGTGTTTACCGGGATGGGTTTAAGTGTTTACCGGGATGGGTTTACACGTTTACCGGGATGGGTTTACGTGTTTACCGGGATGGGTTTAAGTGTTTACCGGGATGGGTTTAAGTGTTTACCGGGATGGGTTTAAGTGTTTACCGGGATGCGTTTACGTGTTTACCGGGATGGGTTTAAGTGTTTACCGGGATGGGTTTACACGTTTACCGGGATGGGTTTACGTGTTTACCGGGATGGGTTTAAGTGTTTACCGGGATGGGTTTAAGTGTTTACCGGGATGGGTTTACACGTTTACCGGGATGCGTTTAAGTGTTTACCGGGATGCGTTTACGTGTTTACCGGGATGGGTTTAAGTGTTTACCGGGATGCGTTTAAGTGTTTACCGGGATGGGTTTAAGTGTTTACCGGGATGCGTTTAAGTGTTTACCGGGATGGGTTTAAGTGTTTACCGGGATGCGTTTAAGTGTTTACCGGGATGCGTTTACGTGTTTACCGGGATGGGTTTAAGTGTTTACCGGGATGCGTTTAAGTGTTTACCGGGATGCGTTTACGTGTTTACCGGGATGGGTTTACGTGTTTACCGGGATGGGTTTAAGTGTTTACCGGGATGGGTTTAAGTGTTTACCGGGATGGGTTTAAGTGTTTACCGGGATGGGTTTAAGTGTTTACCGGGATGGGTTTAAGTGTTTACCGGGATGGGTTTAAGTGTTTACCGGGATGCGTTTAAGTGTTTACCGGGATGCGTTTAAGTGTTTACCGGGATGCGTTTAAGTGTTTACCGGGATGGGTTTAAGTGTTTACCGGGATGGGTTTAAGTGTTTACCGGGATGGGTTTAAGTGTTTACCGGGATGGGTTTAAGTGTTTACCGGGATGGGTTTAAGTGTTTACCGGGATGGGTTTAAGTGTTTACCGGGATGCGTTTACGTGTTTACCGGGATGGGTTTAAGTGTTTACCGGGATGGATTTAAGTGTTTACCGGGATGCGTTTAAGTGTTTACCGGGATGCGTTTAAGTGTTTACCGGGATGCGTTTAAGTGTTTACCGGGATGCGTTTAAGTGTTTACCGGGATGCGTATACGTGTTTACCGGGATGGGTTTAAGTGTTTACCGGGATGCGTATACGTGTTTACCGGGATGGGTTTAAGTGTTTACCGGGATGCGTATACGTGTTTACCGGGATGGGTTTAAGTGTTTACCGGGATGCGTTTAAGTGTTTACCGGGATGGGTTTAAGTGTTTACCGGGATGGGTTTAAGTGTTTACCGGGATGCGTTTAAGTGTTTACCGGGATGCGTTTAAGTGTTTACCGGGATGGGTTTAAGTGTTTACCGGGATGCGTTTAAGTGTTTACCGGGATGGGTTTACACGTTTACCGGGATGCGTTTAAGTGTTTACCGGGATGGGTTTACACGTTTACCGGGATGCGTTTAAGTGTTTACCGGGATCGGTTTAAGTGTTTACCGGGATGCGTTTAAGTGTTTACCGGGATGGGTTTAAGTGTTTACCGGGATGGGTTTAAGTGTTTACCGGGATGGGTTTAAGTGTTTACCGGGATGCGTTTAAGTGTTTACCGGGATGGGTTTAAGTGTTTACCGGGATGGGTTTAAGTGTTTACCGGGATGCGTTTAAGTGTTTACCGGGATGGGTTTAAGTGTTTACCGGGATGGGTTTAAGTGTTTACCGGGATGCGTTTAAGTGTTTACCGGGATGGGTTTAAGTGTTTACCGGGATGGGTTTAAGTGTTTACCGGGATGGGTTTACACGTTTACCGGGATGCGTTTAAGTGTTTACCGGGATGGGTTTAAGTGTTTACCGGGATGGGTTTAAGTGTTTACCGGGATGCGTTTAAGTGTTTACCGGGATGGGTTTAAGTGTTTACCGGGATGGGTTTAAGTGTTTACCGGGATGGGTTTAAGTGTTTACCGGGATGCGTTTAAGTGTTTACCGGGATGCGTTTAAGTGTTTACCGGGATGGGTTTAAGTGTTTACCGGGATGGGTTTAAGTGTTTACCGGGATGCGTTTAAGTGTTTACCGGGATGGGTTTAAGTGTTTACCGGGATGGGTTTAAGTGTTTACCGGGATGCGTTTAAGTGTTTACCGGGATGGGTTTAAGTGTTTACCGGGATGGGTTTAAGTGTTTACCGGGATGCGTTTAAGTGTTTACCGGGATGGGTTTAAGTGTTTACCGGGATGGGTTTAAGTGTTTACCGGGATGGGTTTACACGTTTACCGGGATGCGTTTACGTGTTTACCGGGATGGGTTTAAGTGTTTACCGGGATGCGTTTACGTGTTTACCGGGATGGGTTTAAGTGTTTACTGGGATGCGTTTAAGTGTTTACCGGGATGGGTTTAAGTGTTTACCGGGATGGGTTTAAGTGTTTACCGGGATGCGTTTAAGTGTTTACCGGGATGGGTTTAAGTGTTTACCGGGATGGGTTTAAGTGTTTACCGGGATGCGTTTAAGTGTTTACCGGGATGGGTTTAAGTGTTTACCGGGATGGGTTTAAGTGTTTACCGGGATGGGTTTACACGTTTACCGGGATGCGTTTACGTGTTTACCGGGATGGGTTTAAGTGTTTACCGGGATGGGTTTACGTGTTTACCGGGATGGGTTTACACGTTTACCGGGATGCGTTTACGTGTTTACCGGGATGGGTTTAAGTGTTTACCGGGATGGGTTTACACGTTTACCGGGATGCGTTTACGTGTTTACCGGGATGGGTTTAAGTGTTTACCGGGATGCGTTTAAGTGTTTACCGGGATGGGTTTAAGTGTTTACCGGGATGGGTTTAAGTGTTTACCGGGATGGGTTTAAGTGTTTACCGGGATGGGTTTACACGTTTACCGGGATGCGTTTACGTGTTTACCGGGATGGGTTTAAGTGTTTACTGGGATGCGTTTACGTGTTTACCGGGATGGGTTTACACGTTTACCGGGATGCGTTTACGTGTTTACCGGGATGGGTTTAAGTGTTTACCGGGATGGGTTTACACGTTTACCGGGATGCGTTTACGTGTTTACCGGGATGGGTTTAAGTGTTTACCGGGATGGGTTTAAGTGTTTACCGGGATGGGTTTAAGTGTTTACCGGGATGGGTTTACACGTTTACCGGGATGCGTTTACGTGTTTACCGGGATGGGTTTAAGTGTTTACCGGGATGGGTTTACACGTTTACCGGGATGCGTTTAAGTGTTTACCGGGATGCGTTTACGTGTTTACCGGGATGGGTTTAAGTGTTTACCGGGATGGGTTTAAGTGTTTACCGGGATGGGTTTACACGTTTACCGGGATGGGTTTACGTGTTTACCGGGATGCGTTTAAGTGTTTACCGGGATGGGTTTAAGTGTTTACCGGGATGCGTTTAAGTGTTTACCGGGATGGGTTTAAGTGTTTACCGGGATGCGTTTAAGTGTTTACCGGGATGGGTTTAAGTGTTTACCGGGATGCGTTTAAGTGTTTACCGGGATGGGTTTAAGTGTTTACCGGGATGGGTTTAAGTGTTTACTGGGATGGGTTTAAGTGTTTACTGGGATGGGTTTAAGTGTTTACCGGGATGCGTTTAAGTGTTTACCGGGATGGGTTTAAGTGTTTACCGGGATGCGTTTACGTGTTTACCGGGATGGGTTTAAGTGTTTACCAGGATGGGTTTACACGTTTACCGGGATGGGTTTACGTGTTTACCGGGATGGGTTTAAGTGTTTACCGGGATGGGTTTACACGTTTACCGGGATGGGTTTAAGTGTTTACCGGGATGGGTTTAAGTGTTTACCGGGATGGGTTTACACGTTTACCGGGATGGGTTTAAGTGTTTACCGGGATGGGTTTAAGTGTTTACCGGGATGGGTTTACACGTTTACCGGGATGGGTTTACGTGTTTACCGGGATGGGTTTAAGTGTTTACCGGGATGGGTTTAAGTGTTTACCGGGATGGGTTTACACGTTTACCGGGATGGGTTTACGTGTTTACCGGGATGGGTTTAAGTGTTTACCGGGATGGGTTTACGTGTTTACCGGGATGGGTTTAAGTGTTTACCGGGATGGGTTTAAGTGTTTACTGGGATGGGTTTAAGTGTTTACCGGGATGGGTTTAAGTGTTTACCGGGATGGGTTTAAGTGTTTACCGGGATGGGTTTAAGTGTTTACTGGGATGGGTTTACACGTTTACCGGGATGGGTTTACACGTTTACCGGGATGGGTTTAAGTGTTTACCGGGATGGGTTTACGTGTTTACTGGGATGGGTTTACGTGTTTACTGGGATGGGTTTAAGTGTTTACCGGGATGGGTTTAAGTGTTTACCGGGATGGGTTTAAGTGTTTACCGGGATGCGTTTACGTGTTTACCGGGATGGGTTTAAGTGTTTACTGGGATGGGTTTAAGTGTTTACCGGGATGCGTTTAAGTGTTTACCGGGATGGGTTTACGTGTTTACCGGGATGGGTTTAAGTGTTTACCGGGATGCGTTTACGTGTTTACCGGGATGGGTTTAAGTGTTTACTGGGATGGGTTTAAGTGTTTACCGGGATGCGTTTAAGTGTTTACCGGGATGGGTTTACGTGTTTACCGGGATGGGTTTAAGTGTTTACTGGGATGGGTTTAAGTGTTTACTGGGATGGGTTTAAGTGTTTACCGGGATGGGTTTACGTGTTTACCGGGATGGGTTTAAGTGTTTACCGGGATGGGTTTAAGTGTTTACCGGGATGGGTTTACGTGTTTACCGGGATGCGTTTAAGTGTTTACCGGGATGGGTTTACGTGTTTACTGGGATGGGTTTAAGTGTTTACCAGGATGCGTTTAAGTGTTTACCGGGATGGGTTTACGTGTTTACCGGGATGGGTTTAAGTGTTTACCGGGATGGGTTTAAGTGTTTACCGGGATGGGTTTACACGTTTACCGGGATGCGTTTAAGTGTTTACCGGGATGCGTTTAAGTGTTTACCGGGATGGGTTTAAGTGTTTACCGGGATGCGTTTAAGTGTTTACCGGGATGGGTTTAAGTGTTTACCGGGATGGGTTTACGTGTTTACCGGGATGGGTTTAAGTGTTTACCGGGATGGGTTTACGTGTTTACCGGGATGGGTTTACGTGTTTACCGGGATGGGTTTAAGTGTTTACTGGGATGGGTTTACGTGTTTACCGGGATGGGTTTAAGTGTTTACCGGGATGGGTTTACACGTTTACCGGGATGGGTTTACACGTTTACCGGGATGCGTTTAAGTGTTTACTGGGATGCGTTTAAGTGTTTACCGGGATGGGTTTAAGTGTTTACCGGGATGCGTTTAAGTGTTTACTGGGATGGGTTTACGTGTTTACCGGGATGCGTTTAAGTGTTTACTGGGATGCGTTTAAGTGTTTACCGGGATGGGTTTACACGTTTACCGGGATGCGTTTAAGTGTTTACTGGGATGCGTTTAAGTGTTTACCGGGATGGGTTTACGTGTTTACTGGGATGCGTTTAAGTGTTTACCGGGATGGGTTTAAGTGTTTACCGGGATGCGTTTAAGTGTTTACCGGGATGGGTTTACACGTTTACCGGGATGCGTTTAAGTGTTTACTGGGATGGGTTTAAGTGTTTACCGGGATGGGTTTAAGTGTTTACCGGGATGCGTTTAAGTGTTTACTGGGATGGGTTTACGTGTTTACCGGGATGCGTTTAAGTGTTTACCGGGATGGGTTTACGTGTTTACCGGGATGGGTTTAAGTGTTTACCGGGATGCGTTTAAGTGTTTACCGGGATGGGTTTAAGTGTTTACCGGGATGCGTTTAAGTGTTTACCGGGATGGGTTTACACGTTTACCGGGATGCGTTTAAGTGTTTACTGGGATGGGTTTAAGTGTTTACCGGGATGCGTTTAAGTGTTTACTGGGATGCGTTTAAGTGTTTACCGGGATGGGTTTAAGTGTTTACTGGGATGGGTTTAAGTGTTTACCGGGATGGGTTTAAGTGTTTACTGGGATGGGTTTAAGTGTTTACCGGGATGGGTTTAAGTGTTTACTGGGATGGGTTTAAGTGTTTACCGGGATGGGTTTAAGTGTTTACTGGGATGGGTTTAAGTGTTTACCGGGATGGGTTTAAGTGTTTACCGGGATGGGTTTAAGTGTTTACCGGGATGGGTTTAAGTGTTTACCGGGATGGGTTTAAGTGTTTACCGGGATGGGTTTAAGTGTTTACCGGGATGGGTTTAAGTGTTTACCGGGATGGGTTTAAGTGTTTACCGGGATGGGTTTAAGTGTTTACCGGGATGGGTTTAAGTGTTTACCGGGATGGGTTTAAGTGTTTACCGGGATGCGTTTAAGTGTTTACTGGGATGGGTTTAAGTGTTTACTGGGATGGGTTTAAGTGTTTACCGGGATGGGTTTAAGTGTTTACCGGGATGGGTTTAAGTGTTTACTGGGATGGGTTTAAGTGTTTACCGGGATGCGTTTAAGTGTTTACTGGGATGCGTTTAAGTGTTTACTGGGATGGGTTTAAGTGTTTACCGGGATGGGTTTAAGTGTTTACTGGGATGGGTTTAAGTGTTTACCGGGATGCGTTTAAGTGTTTACTGGGATGGGTTTAAGTGTTTACTGGGATGGGTTTAAGTGTTTACCGGGATGGGTTTAAGTGTTTACTGGGATGGGTTTAAGTGTTTACCGGGATGGGTTTAAGTGTTTACTGGGATGGGTTTAAGTGTTTACCGGGATGCGTTTAAGTGTTTACCGGGATGGGTTTAAGTGTTTACCGGGATGGGTTTAAGTGTTTACTGGGATGGGTTTAAGTGTTTACCGGGATGGGTTTAAGTGTTTACTGGGATGGGTTTAAGTGTTTACCGGGATGGGTTTAAGTGTTTACTGGGATGGGTTTAAGTGTTTACCGGGATGCGTTTAAGTGTTTACTGGGATGGGTTTAAGTGTTTACTGGGATGGGTTTAAGTGTTTACTGGGATGGGTTTAAGTGTTTACTGGGATGGGTTTAAGTGTTTACCGGGATGGGTTTAAGTGTTTACCGGGATGCGTTTAAGTGTTTACCGGGATGGGTTTACACGTTTACCGGGATGCGTTTAAGTGTTTACCGGGATGGGTTTACACGTTTACCGGGATGCGTTTAAGTGTTTACCGGGATGGGTTTAAGTGTTTACCGGGATGGGTTTAAGTGTTTACCGGGATGCGTTTAAGTGTTTACCGGGATGGGTTTAAGTGTTTACCGGGATGGGTTTAAGTGTTTACCGGGATGCGTTTAAGTGTTTACCGGGATGGGTTTAAGTGTTTACCGGGATGCGTTTAAGTGTTTACCGGGATGCGTTTAAGTGTTTACCGGGATGGGTTTAAGTGTTTACCGGGATGGGTTTAAGTGTTTACCGGGATGGATTTAAGTGTTTACCGGGATGCGTTTAAGTGTTTACCGGGATGCGTTTAAGTGTTTACCGGGATGCGTTTAAGTGTTTACCGGGATGCGTTTAAGTGTTTACCGGGATGGGTTTAAGTGTTTACCGGGATGCGTATACGTGTTTACCGGGATGGGTTTAAGTGTTTACCGGGATGCGTTTAAGTGTTTACCGGGATGGGTTTACGTGTTTACCGGGATGGGTTTAAGTGTTTACCGGGATGGGTTTAAGTGTTTACTGGGATGGGTTTAAGTGTTTACCGGGATGCGTTTAAGTGTTTACCGGGATGGGTTTAAGTGTTTACCGGGATGCGTTTACGTGTTTACCGGGATGGGTTTAAGTGTTTACCGGGATGGGTTTAAGTGTTTACCGGGATGGGTTTAAGTGTTTACCGGGATGCGTTTACGTGTTTACCGGGATGGGTTTAAGTGTTTACCGGGATGGGTTTAAGTGTTTACCGGGATGGGTTTAAGTGTTTACCGGGATGGGTTTAAGTGTTTACCGGGATGGGTTTAAGTGTTTACCGGGATGGGTTTACGTGTTTACCGGGATGCGTTTACGTGTTTACCGGGATGGGTTTAAGTGTTTACCGGGATGCGTTTACGTGTTTACCGGGATGGGTTTAAGTGTTTACCGGGATGGGTTTAAGTGTTTACTGGGATGGGTTTAAGTGTTTACCGGGATGGGTTTAAGTGTTTACTGGGATGGGTTTAAGTGTTTACCGGGATGGGTTTAAGTGTTTACTGGGATGGGTTTACGTGTTTACCGGGATGGGTTTAAGTGTTTACTGGGATGGGTTTACGTGTTTACCGGGATGGGTTTAAGTGTTTACCGGGATGGGTTTAAGTGTTTACCGGGATGCGTTTACGTGTTTACCGGGATGCGTTTACGTGTTTACCGGGATGGGTTTAAGTGTTTACTGGGATGGGTTTAAGTGTTTACCGGGATGCGTTTACGTGTTTACTGGGATGGGTTTAAGTGTTTACCGGGATGGGTTTAAGTGTTTACCGGGATGCGTTTACGTGTTTACCGGGATGGGTTTAAGTGTTTACCGGGATGGGTTTAAGTGTTTACCGGGATGCGTTTAAGTGTTTACCGGGATGCGTTTAAGTGTTTACCGGGATGCGTTTAAGTGTTTACCGGGATGGGTTTAAGTGTTTACCGGGATGGGTTTAAGTGTTTACCGGGATGCGTTTAAGTGTTTACCGGGATGGGTTTAAGTGTTTACCGGGATGGGTTTAAGTGTTTACCGGGATGGGTTTAAGTGTTTACCGGGATGGGTTTAAGTGTTTACCGGGATGCGTTTAAGTGTTTACCGGGATGGGTTTAAGTGTTTACCGGGATGGGTTTAAGTGTTTACCGGGATGGGTTTAAGTGTTTACCGGGATGGGTTTACGTGTTTACCGGGATGGGTTTACGTGTTTACCGGGATGCGTTTACGTGTTTACCGGGATGCGTTTAAGTGTTTACCGGGATGCGTTTACGTGTTTACCGGGATGCGTTTACGTGTTTACCGGGATGCGTTTACGTGTTTACCGGGATGGGTTTACGCGTTTACCGGGATGCGTTTACGTGTTTACCGGGATGCGTTTACGTGTTTACCGGGATGCGTTTACGTGTTTACCGGGATGCGTTTACGTGTTTACCGGGATGCGTTTACGTGTTTACCGGGATGCGTTTACGTGTTTACCGGGATGCGTTTACGTGTTTACCGGGATGGGTTTACGCGTTTACCGGGATGCGTTTACGTGTTTACCGGGATGCGTTTACGTGTTTACCGGGATGCGTTTTAGTGTTTACCGGGATGGGTTTAAGTGTTTACCGGGATGAGTTTAAGTGTTTACTGGGATGGGTTTAAGTGTTTACCGGGATGGGTTTAAGTGTTTACCGGGATGGGTTTACGTGTTTACTGGGATGGGTTTAAGTGTTTACCGGGATGGGTTTAAGTGTTTACCGGGATGAGTTTAAGTGTTTACTGGGATGGGTTTAAGTGTTTACCGGGATGGGTTTAAGTGTTTACCGGGATGGGTTTACGTGTTTACTGGGATGGGTTTAAGTGTTTACCGGGATGGGTTTAAGTGTTTACTGGGATGGGTTTAAGTGTTTACCGGGATGCGTTTAAGTGTTTACTGGGATGGGTTTAAGTGTTTACTGGGATGGGTTTAAGTGTTTACCGGGATGGGTTTAAGTGTTTACTGGGATGGGTTTAAGTGTTTACCGGGATGGGTTTAAGTGTTTACTGGGATGGGTTTAAGTGTTTACCGGGATGCGTTTAAGTGTTTACTGGGATGGGTTTAAGTGTTTACTGGGATGGGTTTAAGTGTTTACCGGGATGGGTTTAAGTGTTTACTGGGATGGGTTTAAGTGTTTACCGGGATGCGTTTAAGTGTTTACCGGGATGCGTTTAAGTGTTTACCGGGATGGGTTTAAGTGTTTACCGGGATGGGTTTAAGTGTTTACCGGGATGGATTTAAGTGTTTACCGGGATGCGTTTAAGTGTTTACCGGGATGCGTTTAAGTGTTTACCGGGATGCGTTTAAGTGTTTACCGGGATGCGTTTAAGTGTTTACCGGGATGGGTTTAAGTGTTTACCGGGATGCGTATACGTGTTTACCGGGATGGGTTTAAGTGTTTACCGGGATGCGTTTAAGTGTTTACCGGGATGGGTTTACGTGTTTACCGGGATGGGTTTAAGTGTTTACCGGGATGGGTTTAAGTGTTTACTGGGATGGGTTTAAGTGTTTACCGGGATGCGTTTAAGTGTTTACCGGGATGGGTTTAAGTGTTTACCGGGATGCGTTTACGTGTTTACCGGGATGGGTTTAAGTGTTTACCGGGATGGGTTTAAGTGTTTACCGGGATGGGTTTAAGTGTTTACCGGGATGCGTTTACGTGTTTACCGGGATGGGTTTAAGTGTTTACCGGGATGGGTTTAAGTGTTTACCGGGATGGGTTTAAGTGTTTACCGGGATGGGTTTAAGTGTTTACCGGGATGGGTTTAAGTGTTTACCGGGATGGGTTTAAGTGTTTACTGGGATGGGTTTAAGTGTTTACCGGGATGCGTTTACGTGTTTACCGGGATGGGTTTAAGTGTTTACCGGGATGCGTTTACGTGTTTACCGGGATGGGTTTAAGTGTTTACCGGGATGGGTTTAAGTGTTTACTGGGATGGGTTTAAGTGTTTACCGGGATGGGTTTAAGTGTTTACTGGGATGGGTTTAAGTGTTTACCGGGATGGGTTTAAGTGTTTACTGGGATGGGTTTACGTGTTTACCGGGATGGGTTTAAGTGTTTACTGGGATGGGTTTACGTGTTTACCGGGATGGGTTTAAGTGTTTACCGGGATGGGTTTAAGTGTTTACCGGGATGCGTTTACGTGTTTACCGGGATGCGTTTACGTGTTTACCGGGATGGGTTTAAGTGTTTACTGGGATGGGTTTAAGTGTTTACCGGGATGCGTTTACGTGTTTACTGGGATGGGTTTAAGTGTTTACCGGGATGGGTTTAAGTGTTTACCGGGATGCGTTTACGTGTTTACCGGGATGGGTTTAAGTGTTTACCGGGATGGGTTTAAGTGTTTACCGGGATGCGTTTAAGTGTTTACCGGGATGCGTTTAAGTGTTTACCGGGATGCGTTTAAGTGTTTACCGGGATGGGTTTAAGTGTTTACCGGGATGGGTTTAAGTGTTTACCGGGATGCGTTTAAGTGTTTACCGGGATGGGTTTAAGTGTTTACCGGGATGCGTTTAAGTGTTTACCGGGATGGGTTTAAGTGTTTACCGGGATGGGTTTAAGTGTTTACCGGGATGGGTTTAAGTGTTTACCGGGATGGGTTTAAGTGTTTACCGGGATGCGTTTAAGTGTTTACCGGGATGGGTTTAAGTGTTTACCGGGATGGGTTTAAGTGTTTACCGGGATGGGTTTAAGTGTTTACCGGGATGGGTTTACGTGTTTACCGGGATGGGTTTACGTGTTTACCGGGATGCGTTTACGTGTTTACCGGGATGCGTTTAAGTGTTTACCGGGATGCGTTTACGTGTTTACCGGGATGCGTTTACGTGTTTACCGGGATGCGTTTACGTGTTTACCGGGATGGGTTTACGCGTTTACCGGGATGCGTTTACGTGTTTACCGGGATGCGTTTACGTGTTTACCGGGATGCGTTTACGTGTTTACCGGGATGCGTTTACGTGTTTACCGGGATGCGTTTACGTGTTTACCGGGATGCGTTTACGTGTTTACCGGGATGCGTTTACGTGTTTACCGGGATGGGTTTACGCGTTTACCGGGATGCGTTTACGTGTTTACCGGGATGCGTTTACGTGTTTACCGGGATGCGTTTTAGTGTTTACCGGGATGGGTTTAAGTGTTTACCGGGATGAGTTTAAGTGTTTACTGGGATGGGTTTAAGTGTTTACCGGGATGGGTTTAAGTGTTTACCGGGATGGGTTTACGTGTTTACTGGGATGGGTTTAAGTGTTTACCGGGATGGGTTTAAGTGTTTACCGGGATGAGTTTAAGTGTTTACTGGGATGGGTTTAAGTGTTTACCGGGATGGGTTTAAGTGTTTACCGGGATGGGTTTACGTGTTTACCGGGATGCGTTTACGTGTTTACCGGGATGCGTTTACGTGTTTACCGGGATGAGTTTAAGTGTTTACTGGGATGGGTTTAAGTGTTTACCGGGATGGGTTTAAGTGTTTACCGGGATGGGTTTACGTGTTTACCGGGATGGGTTTAAGTGTTTACCGGGATGCGTTTACGTGTTTACCGGGATGGGTTTACGTGTTTACCGGGATGGGTTTAAGTTTTTACCGGGATGCGTTTACGTATTTACCGGGATGGGTTTACGTGTTTACCGGGATGGGTTTAAGTGTTTACCGGGATGCGTTTAAGTGTTTACCGGGATGGGTTTACGTGTTTACCGGGATGCGTTTACGTGTTTACCGGGATGGGTTTAAGTGTTTACCGGGATGGGTTTACGTGTTTACCGGGATGCGTTTACGTGTTTACCGGGATGGGTTTAAGTGTTTACCGGGATGCGTTTAAGTGTTTACCGGGATGGGTTTACGTGTTTACCGGGATGGGTTTAAGTGTTTACCGGGATGCGTTTAAGTGTTTACCGGGATGGGTTTACGTGTTTACCGGGATGCGTTTACGTGTTTACCGGGATGCGTTTACGTGTTTACCGGGATGGGTTTACGTGTTTACCGGGATGCGTTTACGTGTTTACTGGGATGCGTTTACGTGTTTACCGGGATGGGTTTACGTGTTTACCGGGATGGGTTTAAGTGTTTACCGGGATGGGTTTAAGTGTTTACCGGGATGGGTTTAAGTGTTTACCGGGATGGGTTTACGTGTTTACCGGGATGGGTTTACGTGTTTACCGGGATGGGTTTAAGTGTTTACCGGGATGGGTTTACGTGTTTACCGGGATGGGTTTACGTGTTTACCGGGATGGGTTTAAGTGTTTACCAGGATGGGTTTAAGTGTTTACCGGGATGGGTTTAAGTGTTTACCGGGATGGATTTACGTGTTTACCGGGATGCGTTTAAGTGTTTACCGGGATGGGTTTACGTGTTTACCAGGATGGGTTTAAGTGTTTACCGGGATGGGTTTACGTGTTTACCGGGATGGGTTTAAGTGTTTACCGGGATGGGTTTAAGTGTTTACCGGGATGGGTTTACGTGTTTACCAGGATGGGTTTAAGTGTTTACCGGGATGGGTTTACGTGTTTACCGGGATGGGTTTAAGTGTTTACCGGGATGGGTTTAAGTGTTTACCGGGATGGGTTTACGTGTTTACCGGGATGCGTTTAAGTGTTTACCGGGATGCGTTTAAGTGTTTACCGGGATGGGTTTAAGTGTTTACCGGGATGCGTTTAAGTGTTTACCGGGATGCGTTTAAGTGTTTACCGGGATGGATTTACACGTTTACCGGGATGGGTTTACACGTTTACCGGGATGGGTTTACGTGTTTACCGGGATGGGTTTACACGTTTACCGGGATGGGTTTACGTGTTTACCAGGATGGGTTCAAGTGTTTACCGGGATGCGTTTAAGTGTTTACCGGGATGGGTTTAAGTGTTTACCGGGATGGGTTTACGTGTTTACCAGGATGGGTTTAAGTGTTTACCGGGATGGGTTTACGTGTTTACCAGGATGGGTTTAAGTGTTTACCGGGATGGGTTTAAGTGTTTACCGGGATGGGTTTACGTGTTTACCGGGATGGGTTTACGTGTTTACCGGGATGGGTTTACGTGTTTACCAGGATGGGTTTAAGTGTTTACCGGGATGGATTTACACGTTTACCGGGATGGGTTTACACGTTTACCGGGATGGGTTTACGTGTTTACCGGGATGGGTTTACACGTTTACCGGGATGGGTTTACACGTTTACCGGGATGGGTTTACGTGTTTACCGGGATGGGTTTACACGTTTACCGGGATGGGTTTACGTGTTTACCAGGATGGGTTCAAGTGTTTACCGGGATGGGTTTACGTGTTTACCGGGATGGGTTTAAGTGTTTACCAGGATGGGTTTACACGTTTACCGGGATGGGTTTACGTGTTTACCGGGATGGGTTTAAGTGTTTACTGGGATGGGTTTACACGTTTACCGGGATGGGTTTAAGTGTTTACCGGGATGGGTTTAAGTTTTTACTGGGATGCGTTTAAGTGTTTACCGGGATGCGTTTACGTGTTTACCGGGATGGGTTTACGTGTTTACCGGGATGGGTTTAAGTGTTTACCGGGATGGGTTTACGTGTTTACCGGGATGCGTTTAAGTGTTTACCGGGATGCGTTTAAGTGTTTACCGGGATGCGTTTAAGTGTTTACCGGGATGGGTTTAAGTGTTTACCGGGATGGGTTTAAGTGTTTACCGGGATGCGTTTAAGTGTTTACTGGGATGCGTTTACGTGTTTACCGGGATGGGTTTAAGTGTTTACCGGGATGGGTTTAAGTGTTTACCGGGATGGGTTTAAGTTTTTACCGGGATGCGTTTACGTGTTTACCGGGATGGGTTTAAGTTTTTACCGGGATGCGTTTACGTGTTTACTGGGATGGGTTTAAGTGTTTACCGGGATGCGTTTACGTGTTTACTGGGATGGGTTTAAGTGTTTACCGGGATGGGTTTAAGTGTTTACCGGGATGGGTTTAAGTGTTTACTGGGATGCGTTTACGTGTTTACTGGGATGGGTTTAAGTGTTTACCGGGATGCGTTTACGTGTTTACTGGGATGGGTTTAAGTGTTTACCGGGATGCGTTTACGTGTTTACCGGGATGCGTTTACGTGTTTACCGGGATGCGTTTACGTGTTTACCGGGATGGGTTTAAGTGTTTACCGGGATGCGTTTACGTGTTTACCGGGATGGGTTTAAGTGTTTACCGGGATGGGTTTACGTGTTTACCGGGATGCGTTTAAGTGTTTACCGGGATGCGTTTAAGTGTTTACCGGGATGCGTTTACGTGTTTACCGGGATGGGTTTAAGTGTTTACCGGGATGCGTTTACGTGTTTACCGGGATGGGTTTAAGTGTTTACCGGGATGCGTTTAAGTGTTTACCGGGATGGGTTCAAGTGTTTACCGGGATGGGTTTAAGTGTTTACCGGGATGGGTTTAAGTGTTTACCGGGATGCGTTTAAGTGTTTACCGGGATGCGTTTAAGTGTTTACCGGGATGCGTTTAAGTGTTTACCGGGATGGGTTTAAGTGTTTACCGGGATGGGTTTAAGTGTTTACCGGGATGGGTTTACGCTTTTACCCGGATGTGTTTACGCTTTTACTCAGATGTGTTTACGTGTTACTCGGGATGTGTTTACGCTTTTACCCGGATGTGTTTACGTGTTACTCGGGATGTGTTTACGCGTTTACCCGGATGTGTTTACGCTTTTACCCGGATGTGTTTACGCTTTTACCCGGATGTGTTTACGTGTTTACCCGGATGTGTTTACGCTTTTACTGGGATGTGTTTACGCTTTTACTCGGATGTGTTTACGCTTTTACCCGGATGTGTTTACGCTTTTACCCGGATGTGTTTACGCTTTTACTGGGATGTGTTTACGCTTTTACTCGGATGTGTTTACGCTTTTACTCGGATGTGTTTACGCTTTTACCCGGATGTGTTTACGCTTTTACCCGGATGTGTTTACGCTTTTACTGGGATGTGTTTACGCTTTTACTCGGATGTGTTTACGCTTTTACTCGGATGTGTTTACGCTTTTACCCGGATGTGTTTACGCTTTTACTCAGATGTGTTTACGTGTTTACCCGGATGTGTTTACGCTTTTACCCGGATGTGTTTACGCTTTTACCCGGATGTGTTTACGCTTTTACCCGGATGTGTTTACGTGTTTACCGGGATGTGTTTACGCTTTTACCCGGATGTGTTTACGCTTTTACCCGGATGTGTTTACGTGTTTACCGGGATGTGTTTACGCTTTTACCTGGATGTGTTTACGCTTTTACCGGGATGTGTTTACGCTTTTACCGGGATGTGTTTACGCTTTTACCGGGATGTGTTTACGCTTTTACCCGGATGTGTTTACGCTTTTACCGGGATGTGTTTACGCTTTTACCCGGATGTGTTTACGCTTTTACCGGGATGTGTTTACGCGTTTACCGGGATGTGTTTACATGTTTACCCGGATGTGTTTACGTGTTTACCGGGATGTGTTTACGCTTTTACCGGGATGTGTTTACGCTTTTACCTGGATGTGTTTACGCTTTTACCCGGATGTGTTTACGCTTTTACTCGGGTGTGTTTACGCTTTTACTCGGGTGTGTTTACGCTTTTACTCGGGTGTGTTTACGCTTTTACTCGGATGTGTTTACGCTTTTACTCGGGTGTGTTTACATGTTTACCGGGATGTGTTTACGCTTTTACCCGGGTGTGTTTACGCTTTTACTCGGGTGTGTTTACGCTTTTACTCTGGTGTATTTACGCTTTTACCGGGATGTGCTTACGCTTTTACTCGGGTGTGTTTACGCTTTTACTCGGGTGTGTTTACGCTTTTACCCGGATGGGTTTACGTGTTTACCAGGATGGGTTTACGTGTTTACCGGGATGGGTTTACGTGTTTACCAGGATGGGTTTAAGTGTTTACCGGGATGGATTTACACGTTTACCGGGATGGGTTTACACGTTTACCGGGATGGGTTTACACGTTTACCGGGATGGGTTTACGTGTTTACCGGGATGGGTTTACACGTTTACCGGGATGGGTTTACACGTTTACCGGGATGGGTTTACGTGTTTACCGGGATGGGTTTACACGTTTACCGGGATGGGTTTACGTGTTTACCGGGATGGGTTTACACGTTTACCGGGATGGGTTTACGTGTTTACCAGGATGGGTTCAAGTGTTTACCGGGATGGGTTTACACGTTTACCGGGATGGGTTTACACGTTTACCGGGATGGGTTTACGTGTTTACCGGGATGGGTTTACACGTTTACCGGGATGGGTTTACGTGTTTACCGGGATGGGTTTACGTGTTTACCGGGATGGGTTTACGTGTTTACCGGGATGGGTTTACGTGTTTACCAGGATGGGTTCAAGTGTTTACCGGGATGGGTTTACACGTTTACCGGGATGGGTTTACGTGTTTACCGGGATGGGTTTAAGTGTTTACCGGGATGGGTTTACACGTTTACCGGGATGGGTTTACGTGTTTACCGGGATGGGTTTAAGTGTTTACTGGGATGGGTTTACACGTTTACCGGGATGGGTTTAAGTGTTTACCGGGATGGGTTTAAGTTTTTACTGGGATGCGTTTAAGTGTTTACCGGGATGCGTTTACGTGTTTACCGGGATGGGTTTACGTGTTTACCGGGATGGGTTTAAGTGTTTACCGGGATGGGTTTACGTGTTTACCGGGATGCGTTTAAGTGTTTACCGGGATGCGTTTAAGTGTTTACCGGGATGCGTTTAAGTGTTTACCGGGATGGGTTTAAGTGTTTACCGGGATGGGTTTAAGTGTTTACCGGGATGCGTTTAAGTGTTTACCGGGATGCGTTTAAGTGTTTACCGGGATGGGTTTAAGTGTTTACCGGGATGCGTTTACGTGTTTACCGGGATGGGTTTAAGTTTTTACCGGGATGCGTTTACGTGTTTACCGGGATGGGTTTAAGTGTTTACCGGGATGCGTTTACGTGTTTACCGGGATGCGTTTAAGTGTTTACCGGGATGGGTTTAAGTGTTTACCGGGATGGGTTTAAGTGTTTACCGGGATGGGTTTAAGTGTTTACCGGGATGCGTTTAAGTGTTTACCGGGATGCGTTTACGTGTTTACCGGGATGCGTTTAAGTGTTTACCTGGATGGGTTTAAGTGTTTACTGGGATGCGTTTACGTGTTTACTGGGATGGGTTTAAGTGTTTACCGGGATGCGTTTACGTGTTTACTGGGATGGGTTTAAGTGTTTACCGGGATGCGTTTAAGTGTTTACCGGGATGCGTTTACGTGTTTACCGGGATGCGTTTAAGTGTTTACCTGGATGGGTTTAAGTGTTTACTGGGATGCGTTTACGTGTTTACTGGGATGGGTTTAAGTGTTTACCGGGATGCGTTTACGTGTTTACCGGGATGCGTTTACGTGTTTACCGGGATGCGTTTACGTGTTTACCGGGATGGGTTTACGTGTTTACCGGGATGCGTTTAAGTGTTTACCGGGATGCGTTTAAGTGTTTACCGGGATGCGTTTACGTGTTTACCGGGATGGGTTTAAGTGTTTACCGGGATGCGTTTACGTGTTTACCGGGATGGGTTTAAGTGTTTACCGGGATGCGTTTAAGTGTTTACCGGGATGGGTTCAAGTGTTTACCGGGATGGGTTTAAGTGTTTACCGGGATGGGTTTAAGTGTTTACCGGGATGCGTTTAAGTGTTTACCGGGATGCGTTTAAGTGTTTACCGGGATGGGTTTAAGTGTTTACCGGGATGGGTTTACGCTTTTACCCGGATGTGTTTACGCTTTTACTCAGATGTGTTTACGTGTTACTCGGGATGTGTTTACGCTTTTACCCGGATGTGTTTACGTGTTACTCGGGATGTGTTTACGCGTTTACCCGGATGTGTTTACGCTTTTACCCGGATGTGTTTACGCTTTTACCCGGATGTGTTTACGTGTTTACTCGGATGTGTTTACGCTTTTACCCGGATGTGTTTACGCTTTTACCCGGATGTGTTTACGCTTTTACTGGGATGTGTTTACGCTTTTACTCGGATGTGTTTACGCTTTTACTCGGATGTGTTTACGCTTTTACCCGGATGTGTTTACGCTTTTACCCGGATGTGTTTACGCTTTTACTGGGATGTGTTTACGCTTTTACTCGGATGTGTTTACGCTTTTACTCGGATGTGTTTACGCTTTTACCCGGATGTGTTTACGCTTTTACTCAGATGTGTTTACGTGTTTACCCGGATGTGTTTACGCTTTTACCCGGATGTGTTTACGCTTTTACCCGGATGTGTTTACGCTTTTACCCGGATGTGTTTACGTGTTTACCGGGATGTGTTTACGCTTTTACCTGGATGTGTTTACGCTTTTACCGGGATGTGTTTACGCTTTTACCGGGATGTGTTTACGCTTTTACCCGGATGTGTTTACGCTTTTACCGGGATGTGTTTACGCTTTTACCCGGATGTGTTTACGCTTTTACCGGGATGTGTTTACGCGTTTACCGGGATGTGTTTACATGTTTACCCGGATGTGTTTACGTGTTTACCGGGATGTGTTTACGCTTTTACCGGGATGTGTTTACGCTTTTACCTGGATGTGTTTACGCTTTTACCCGGATGTGTTTACGCTTTTACTCGGGTGTGTTTACGCTTTTACTCGGGTGTGTTTACGCTTTTACTCGGGTGTGTTTACGCTTTTACTCGGATGTGTTTACGCTTTTACTCTGGTGTATTTACGCTTTTACCGGGATGTGTTTACGCTTTTACTCGGGTGTGTTTACGCTTTTACTCGGATGTGTTTACGCTTTTACTCTGGTGTATTTACGCTTTTACCGGGATGTGTTTACGCTTTTACTCGGGTGTGTTTACGCTTTTACCGGGATGTGTTTACGCTTTTACTCGGGTGTGTTTACGCTTTTACTCGGATGTGTTTACGCTTTTACTCGGATGTGTTTACGCTTTTACTCGGGTGTGTTTACGCTTTTACTCGGGTGTGTTTACATGTTTACCGGGATGTGTTTACGCTTTTACCCGGGTGTGTTTACGCTTTTACTCGGGTGTGTTTACGCTTTTACTCTGGTGTATTTACGCTTTTACCGGGATGTGTTTACGCTTTTACTCGGGTGTGTTTACGCTTTTACTCGGGTGTGTTTACGCTTTTACTCGGGTGTGTTTACGCTTTTACCCGGATGTGTTTACGCTTTTACCGGGATGTGTTCACCTGCATTTGTTTCAGGAGCGTACGCCCGTCTCGTGGCCCGACAGACTCGGTATCGTTGAAGGAGCAGCAGCAGCTCTACAGTTCCTGCACTGCCCCCCCACAGGTCAGGAACCGCTGATACACGGAGACGTTAAAAGGTCAGAACCCCACATGACATCACAACATGACATCAGAACCCTGTAGCAACAGGTGTGGCAGGGTGGTTGATTCGCTTAATTCGTTCAAAGTGACAGAGTCCACACCAATATGGTTACGACATCTGCACCCCGCCATCAGTACACAGGCTGTGTTCGAAACTGCATACTACATACTTCATACTGCATACTTCATACTGCATACTTCATACTGCATACTTCATACTGCATACTACATACTGCATACTACATACTGCATACTACATACTACATACTACATACTTCATACTCCATACTTCATACTGCATACTTCATACTGCATACTTCATACTGCATACTGCATACTTCATACTGCATACTCCATACTGCATACTGCATACTTCATACTGCATACTGCATACTGCATACTGCATACTTCATACTGCATACTTCATACTGCATACTCCATACTGCATACTACATACTGCATACTTCATACTGCATACTTCATACTGCATACTTCATACTGCATACTTCATACTGCATACTCCATACTGCATACTACATACTGCATACTTCATACTGCATACTTCATACTCCATACTTCATACTGCATACTTCATACTGCATACTACATACTGCATACTTCATACTGCATACTTCATACTGCATACTCCATACTGCATACTGCATACTTCATACTGCATACTGCATACTGCATACTTCATACTGCATACTTCATACTGCATACATACTTCATACTGCATACTTCATACTGCATACTTCATACTGCATACTTCATACTACATACTCCATACTGCATACTACATACTGCATACTGCATACTGCATACTCCATACTTCATACTGCATACTTCATACTGCATACTCCATACTGCATACTACATACTGCATACTCCATACTTCATACTGCATACTTCATACTGCATACTACATACTGCATACTGCATACTGCATACTCCATACTTCATACTGCATACTTCATACTGCATACTTCATACTGCATACTTCATACTGCATACTCCATACTGCATACTGCATACTTCATAATGCATACTGCATACTGCATACTTCATACTGCATACTCCATACTTCATACTGCATACTACATACTGCATACTGCATACTTCATAATGCATACTGCATACTGCATACTTCATACTGCATACTCCATACTTCATACTGCATACTTCATACTGCATACTCCATACTGCATACTACATACTGTATACTGCATACTACATACTGCATACTCCATACTTCATACTGCATACTTCATACTGCATACTCCATACTGCATACTACATACTGCATACTCCATACTGCATACTACATACTGCATACTGCATACTGCATACTCCATACTTCATACTGCATACTTCATACTGCATACTCCATACTGCATACTACATACTGCATACTGCATACTGCATACTCCATACTTCATACTGCATACTTCATACTGCATACTCCATACTTCATACTGCATACTTCATACTGCATACTGCATACTACATACTGCATACTCCATACTTCATACTGCATACTTCATACTGCATACTTCATACTGCATACTTCATACTGCATACTGCATACTGCATACTTCATACTGCATACTCCATACTTCATACTGCATACTTCATACTGCATACTGCATACTGCATACTCCATACTTCATACTGCATACTTCATACTGCATACTTCATACTGCATACTGCATACTTCATACTGCATACTGCATACTTCATACTGCATACTCCATACTGCATACTTCATACTGCATACTCCATACTGCATACTACATACTACATACTGCATACTGCATACTCCATACTTCATACTGCATACTTCATACTGCATACTCCATACTGCATACTTCATACTGCATACTGCATACTGCATACTTCATACTGCATACTCCATACTCCATACTTCATACTGCATACTTCATACTGCATACTGCATACTACATACTGTATACTTCATACTGCATACTGCATACTGCATACTACATACTGCATACTCCATACTTCATACTGCATACTGCATACTGCATACTTCATACTGCATACTCCATACTCCATACTTCATACTGCATACTTCATACTGCATACTGCATACTACATACTGTATACTTCATACTGCATACTGCATACTACATACTCCATACTCCATACTTCATACTGCATACTTCATACTGCATACTGCATACTACATACTGTATACTTCATACTGCATACTGCATACTGCATACTACATACTGCATACTCCATACTTCATACTGCATACTCCATACTCCATACTTCATACTACATACTTCATACTGCATACTTCATACTGCATACTGCATACTTCATACTGCATACTGCATACTACATACTGCATACTCCATACTTCATACTGCATACTGCATACTGCATCCTACATACTGCATACTGCATACTGCATACTACATACTGCATACTCCATACTTCATACTGCATACTGCATACTGCATCCTACATACTGCATACTTCATACTGCATACTGCATACTACATACTGCATACTTCATACTGCATACTCCATACTGCATACTGCATACTTCATACTGCATACTCCATACTTCATACTGCATACTTCATACTGCATACTGCATACTTCATACTGCATACTTCATACTGCATACTTCATACTGCATACTTCATACTGCATACTGCATACTACATACTGCATACTGCATACTACATACTGCATACTCCATACTTCATACTGCATATTTCATACTGCATACTTCATACTACATACTGCATACTCATTGATCAGACAGTATGCATAGCGTTTACCCACAATGCATTTGGCTCCTGCCCGAGCTGAAATCAGCCGGCCTGAAGCCGATTTCTCTTAAGCTCTAAACTCTATAAACTTTAGCAACATTTGAAACATTTTCAGGTGAGAAAGTAGTCGTTTAGATCCCCAACATGTTGAAAACCTGACAAAATACCGGCTGTTTACCATTTTGTTCCCACGAATTCGGCGCTACTAAAGCTAGCCGCAGTGAGCTAACGCACTTCCTGTTATTTTCACAAAATAAAATACCCGTTGCCTTTTATCATAGGGAAAGCCATTACCATACAATTGGTGCTTTTGTTTTGAAAACAGGAAGTGAACCTACCCTCGTTGTAGCTAGCTTGAAACTGCCGTTTTGACAGGAAATGACGATCGGCGACGTCACGTTACGTTGCATCTTGGGTAGTTTGAGTATGAGTAGTGACCTCATGATGCATACCCAACATTTCAGAGAATCTAGTATGCATCCGGGAACTTAAAAAAAGTTAAAGTTAGTAGGAGTAGTGGGAGTAGTAGGAGAAGTATGTGGTGTGGAACACAGCCCCAGTCTTATCTCTGGTAACATCACCTGTCATGGCTGAATGACTCAGCTGTTGGAGCTGTAGTTCCTCCACAAAGGCCACTCGCCCTCAAAAAAACTTTAAAAAAACAAATGTTCCGTCATTTTTACTTAAGTTTGGTTTATTGGTACCAGTCTGGTTCTGTGGTTCTGGTTCCTTCCTTAGCAGAACCTCTTCCTTCCAAACACAGCTCTTTCTCTATGTCTCTGCAGTTCCAACATCTTGTTGGACCAGCACCTGGTGGCCAAGCTTTCGGACTTTGGGCTGGCTCGGTACGCGCCGCCCGGCCCGTCGGGCAGCTCGGCGACTCAGACGACCTCCGTCGGCAGAACAGCGACAGTCAGAGGAACGCTGGCGTACCTGCCGGAAGAATACGTGAGGAGGGGAGTGCTGTGCACGGCAGTGGACGTCTACAGCTTTGGAGTGGTGAGACGCGTCAGGGGCTGATGGGAAATGTAGTCTGTCAGAAGGTGTGGAGTTCACTCTGAGTTCTGTGTGTGTTTCAGGTTCTGCTGGAGGTGCTGACCGGACACCGAGCTCTGGAGAGAGACAAGAAGTCCGGAGAGAGATACCTGGTCAGAACCTTAGATAGATGGAACCGAACCACACCCTCATGGATAGGTCACATTGTTTGGTCCAGTCTGGATCGGCCGGTATGTTCCGATGGTCCAGTCTGGCCCCAGTCTGGCCCCAGTCTGGCCCCAGTCTGGCCCCAGTCTGGCCCCAGTCTGGCCCCAGTCTGGCCCCAGTCTGGCCCCAGTCTGGATCCGCCGGTGTGTTCCGATGGTCCATTCTGGTCCCAGTCTGGATCGGCCGGTGTGTTCCGATGGTCCATTCTGGTCCCAGCCTTGATCGGCCGGTGTGTTCCGATGGTCCATTCTGGTCCAAGTCTTGATTGGCCGGTGTGTCCTGATGGTCCAGTCTGGTCCCAGTCTAGATCGGCCGGTGTGTTCCGATGGTCCATTCTGGTCCCAGTCTTGATCGGCCGGTGTGTTCCGATGGTCCATTCTGGTCCCAGTCTTGATCGGCAGGTGTGTTCCGATGGTCCATTCTGGTCCCAGCCTTGATCGGCCGGTGTGTTCCGATGGTCCATTCTGGTCCCAGTCTTGATCGGCAGGTGTGTTCCGATGGTCCATTCTGGTCCCAGTCTTGATCGGCCGGTGTGTTCCGATGGTCCAGTCTGGTCCCAGCCTTGATCGGCCGGTGTGTTCCGATGGTCCATTCTGGTCCCAGTCTGGATCGGCCGGTGTGTTCCGATGGTCCATTCTGGTCCCAGTCTGGATCGGCCGGTGTGTTCCGATGGGCCATTCTGGTCCCAGTCTTGATCGGCAGGTGTGTTCCGATGGTCCAGTCTGGTCCCAGCCTTGATCGGCCGGTGTGTTCCGATGGTCTATTCTGGTCCCAGTCTGGATCGGCCGGTGTGTTCCGATGGTCCATTCTGGTCCTAGTCTGGATCGGCCGGTGTGTTCCGATGGTCCATTCTGGTCCTAGTCTGGATCGGCCGGTGTGTTCCGATGGTCCAGTCTGCAGATAACATCAACCTTCCTTTAGTGTCCTCTTTTCTAGAGAAGTTAGAACCAGAACTTTGACCCGGTTCTGTTTGTTTGGTCCTTCTCCCTGCTTGGTGCTCTGAAGTCCAAACTCATTCTCAAAGCGTTATTTTGTGGTTCTGGTTTGCAGAAGGACCTGGTGAAAGACGTTTCGGCTGGTCCGAGTGGTACCACGGCAGAAGCGTGGCGGAACCAGCTGGACAGGCGCCTGATCTCAGGTCAGTGATGGAGTTTGGACCACAGTTTTTGTTCTGCTGACACTGGTTCTGAATTGTCCTGGTACCTCATTGTTCTGAATTCTCCTGGTACCTCCTTGTTCTGAATTCTCCTGGTACCTCCTGTTTCTGAATTCTCCTGGTACCGCTTTGTTCTGAATTCTCCTGGTACCTCTTTGTTCTGAATTCTCCTGATTCTGAATTCTCCTGGTACCTCCTGGTTCTGAATTCTCCTGGTACCTCCTGGTACCTCTTTGTTCTGAATTCTCCTGGTACCTCCTGATTCTGAATTCTCCTGGTACCTCCTGATACCTATTTGTTCTGAATTCTCATGGTACCTCTTTGTTCTGAATTCTCCTGGTACCTCCTGGTACCTATTTGTTTTGAATTCTCCTGGTACCTCCTGGCACCTCCTGGTTCTGAATTCTCCTGGTACCTCCTGGTTCTGAATTCTTCTGGTACCTCCTGGTACCTCCTGGTTCTGAATTCTCCTGGTACCTCCTGGTAGCTCTTTGTTCTGAATTCTTCTGGTACCTCCTCGCACCTCCTGGTTCTGAATTCTTCTGGTATCTCCTGGTTCTGAATTTTTCTGGTACCTCCTGGGACCTCTTTGTTCTGAATTCTCCTGGTACCTCCTGGCACCTCCTGGTTCTGAATTCTCCTGGTACCTCCTGGTTCTGAATTCTTCTGGTACCTCCTGGTTCTGAATTCTCCTGGTACCTCCTGGTACCTCTTTGTTCTGAATTCTTCTGGTACCTCCTCGCACCTCCTGGTTCTGAATTCTTCTGGTATCTCCTGGTTCTGAATTTTTCTGGTACCTCCTGGGACCTCTTTGTTCTGAATTCTTCTGGTATCTCCTGGGACCTCTTTGTTCTGAATTCTCCTGGTACCTCCTGGTACCTCTTTGTTCTGAATTCTCCTGGTACCTTCTGGTTCTGAATTCTCCTGGTACCTCTTTGTTCTGAATTCTCCTGGTACCTCCTGGTACCTCTTTGTTCTGAATTCTCCTGGTACCTTCTGGTTCTGAATTCTCCTGGTACCTCCTGGGTCTGCAGGCACTGCTGAGCCCGCCGGCTGCCTGGAGGTGGTGGGTCTGGCCTGCCGGAGTCTCGACAAGCAGAGGAAGAAGAGGCCGACCATGACAGAGGTCAGAACCAGAACCAGTTGTGGAGTTCCTCAGGGTTCAGAGCCTCTTCTGTTTCTCACCTGGATGTTTTTTTCTCAGGTGTTTGACAGACTTCAGAACATCCACAGCGTGGTGAGGAAGGGCGCCTCCTCCTGCCCCAGACCCCCCCGGTCCCTGGACTTTAGTGTGGACATGGTTTCCCAGCAGCTGTCCAACCTGGGCCCCCTGCAGCCCTCCTCTTCCTCCTCTTCTTCCTCTTCTTCCTCATCCTCCTCTTCCTCCTTCTGTGCCCTCACCCGTCCTCACCCACTCCACTCCTCCTCCCACCCCCCCCTCTCCTCCTGCTCCTCCCTCCTCGGCCCATGTGAGACGGATGAGAGTCGAGGTTTCTCCCAGTACCACCTCCGGTCCAACGGAACCAGCTGCCGGTCTCTGTCCCCGACCTTCAGAGACCAGAACCCCAGTCCAGCCACGGCCCGGCCTTCTGTACCCACGGAGGACCGGTACTCCTTCCCTCCCCGGCCCATCCGTTCGGGACTCGGGGTCACCACGGGGCACTCTGGGCTGTCTCCAGCAGGGTCCCTGCAGTCCACCTCACCTGGGCCCTCAGGTAGGTCCTACGGTTAATGAGCAGCATTGGTGGGCGGAGCTTGTTTCTCTGAGTGATCCGGGTGAGTCTGACAGCTCTTTCTGTTTCAGTCCAGCTGAATCCCAGCAGGACGCACCTGCCGGAGAAGGAAACCCAGTACGAGGAGGGTCGGATCAGAACCCCTGAGCTGCTGTCCTCTGATGACCTGTGTAAGTTTAACTCGTTTATCACCGTCCGTCCTCCTGCAGCGTTTAGGATCCTAGGTTGGAACTAAGGTTTAGTTCTGAGTCGCGGACAGAACTGTTTGGGTCACTGAATAACTGCACCTGCTCCGTGGCTCAGCTGACTCGTGGTGTCCCACAGGGCTTAGTCATTGGCCCCCCTTCGGTTCTCTGTTTCCAGTCTGCCTGGTGACCATAAGCCGCATTCGGACTGTAGGAACCTTTGGCAGTTCCTATAACCTTTTAATCCACGGGACCGTTTTCTCCCGCATTCGCACATACAGGAACTAGGGACCATGGCCCTCGGGAACACGGCCCTCGGGAACTAGGGACCAGGGCCCTCGGGAACACGGCCCTCGGGAACTAGGGACCAGGGCCCTCGGGAACTAGGTACCACGGCCCTCGGGAACTAGGGACCAGGGCCCTCGGGAACACGGCCCTCGGGAACTAGGTACCACGGCCCTCGGGAACTAGGGACCAGGGCCCTCGGGAACACGGCCCTCGGGAACTAGGTACCACGGCCCTCGGGAACTAGGGACCAGGGCCCTCGGGAACTAGGGACCAGGGCCCTCGGGAACTAGGTACCACGGCCCTCGGGAACTAGGGACCAGGGCCCTCGGGAACTAGGGACCAGGGCCCTCGGGAACTAGGTACCATGGCCCTCGGGAACTAGGGACCAGGGCCCTCTGGAACTAGGGACCAGGGCCCCCTGGAACTAGGGACCAGGGCCCTCTGGAACTAGGGACCACGGCCCTTGGGATTTAGGGACCAGGACCCTCGGGAACTAGGGACCGCGGCCCTCGGGAACTAGGGACCACGGCCCTCAGTTCCTGGAACCATTTCAGCTCCTTCTCCTCAGCTGGGTCTGTTCTGGGTTCCATAGCAACACATCTGACGGAGGTGTTTGGTGGCTGGTAGCTCCGCCCCATGGTGGTTGGTAGCTCCGCCCCATGGTGGTTGGTAGCTCCGCCCCTTGTCATGTTGTCAGGCTGAAATGTTTCCTCATACGACATATAATGTGATGTAATGTGATGTAATGTCATGGGTTAGGGTTAGTCTGTATTTCCTCTCCCACCTGCTGCTTGGTTCTGACCCGGCTCCTTTGTGTTGCACAGATACAGGGATGAGTTCTGCGGGCCTCAGAGGACCAGAGGAGAGCGATGAGCTGGATTTCCTTCCAGCTAAACGTACCTGACAGATTCCTGTTGTGGACCAAAGGCGACGCAGAGCAGCCACAACTGCAGGAAGCTGAACTGGTCCAGCTGAACTGGTCCAGCTGTTCCAGCCGAACTGGTCCAGGTGAACTGGTCCAACCGAACTGGTCCAGGTGAACTGGTCCAGGTGAACTGGTCCAACCGAACTGTTCCAGCAGTTCCAACCGAACTGTTCCAGCTGTTCCAGCCGAACTGGTCCAGCTGAACTGGTCCAGCTGAACTGGTCCAACCGAACTGGTCCAACCGAACTGGTCCAGCCGAACTGGTCCAGCTGAACTGGTCCAGCTGAACTGGTCCAACCGAACTGGTCCAACCGAACTGGTCCAGCCGAACTGGTCCAGCTGAACTGGTCCAACCGAACTGGTCCAGCTGAACTGGTCCAGGTGAACTGGTCCAGCCGAACTGGTCCAGGTGAACTGGTCCAGCTGAACTGGTCCAACCGAACTGGTCCAGCCGAACTGGTCCAACCGAACTGGTCCAGCTGAACTGTTCCAGCTGTTCCAGTCGAATTGGTCCAACTGAACTGGTAGCCGAACTGGTCCCAGTGAGCAGCAACCAGCTGGATCCAGAACCTGGAACTATTTATTCGTACACTTCCCTTAAACATCCGATCCTTCTTCAGTTCTCTGTAACGTTCCTGGATGCTGAGCAGACGTTTTTTATCCAATCAGCCGACTTCTTTCTACACTTTCAGATCCTGAACTGTATTTAATTATTTTTATATGTTTTCTACCAACAAAATAAATGGAGGCACTTTGTGTCTTAAATGAAAAATACTTTGTTTACCCCAAAGGAAAGTTCTGATTCATTCTGAACAGTTACTGCTGCAGTAATCAGAGTACTTCTGGAGAAGTTACTCACAGGTGTTCAGAGTGCAGCCCCCTGTGGTGTTGGCTAAATTTATTATTATTTACTGAATTAAAATGAATTTACAGATTATTTGTTGTTGCTGGGAGACGGGTCACCAAACGGTAAGAACTGGGCTCCAGAATCCTGCTGATCTTCAGTTATAAAAGAAAAAGAGTCATGAAAATCACTTCAGAATTCAGTTTCAGGGGATGTTTGTGTTGTGTTTCACATTCTGCCGGGTCAGAAGTGGATCTTTGGCTCCATTTTTACCATCTGGAGAAAACCCAGCATCGGAGCCAACATTTCCCCCTCCAGCTCATAACCATCTGCAAAGTACCAGGAAGTGATTAAGTTATGTTCTACATGTAAAAACTTTCAGGCTGTGTGATCTAAAAAACGTTCTAATGGTGAAAATGAGGAAATAAGTGATTTCCACTAACTTTCAAAGACTGATTAAAAATCAAACACAAGTTTATTATGAATTTCAATTCATTTTTTATTTTTTTATTTATATAGCGCCAAATACAACAAATGTCATCTCACGGCACTTCGATAATAAAGTCCAATTCAAGCCAGTTGGAATTCAATTCATTGTAATCATGATTATTCTTTCTGTGGTCTTTCTATGAAGAAAAGTTCAATCATTTATCACATTTTAAACAGATTTATTAACTGTCGGGCCTGGACGGCAACACACAAGGACCATGTTGAACCGGCAAAAACGGGCTTCCGTAGTATACTTAAGTATTCAAAAGTACGTTTTCTAATATCAGTACATTGCTGTATTGTTTTCTGAATGCTTTTACAGAACCATGTAACTCTCTGAAACCACTAAATGTAGACTTTTTGCACCACTCTGCTACAGAATAACAACAACACGGCAGCTCTGAGCTAACAGCTCTGAGCTAACAGCTAACAGCTCTGAGCTAACAGCTAACAGCTCTGAGCTAACAGCTAACAGTACGCGTTCATTCATTCATTGGTCTTAAAGTGTCGGTGAAATAAAGACAGAAAATAAACGGATCTCCAGTGACCTAAATATCTTCCGAAGGACGCCGACTTTCACCGAACTTATCGGTGAGTAGATGAAGGTATTTTATGGCAGAAATAAGGTCCAGGTTTAAAAAAAAAACTTCTCCTTTAAGAAAGATTTTATTCAGTTAATTTTGTTATTTTGTATTAAAGTGAATTCCTGAATAATAATTTGTTTTCCACGTGTTCATGTCACTCAAAAAATATGCATCGAATTCAATTCAGGTTCGAGTTAAATAGTTAAAAAAATCGTTTCGCTCACAAAAAAAAGGGCTAAAAAATTCAGCAGGCCAGGAAGGGGGACGGCCGGCCTCCTAATGAGGGGTCCTGTTTTATTTTCAGGGAGTTGGCGACCCGAGTTCTGCCTGAACCCAAATGAACGACACATCAGAACCACGAAGGGTCGGATTCCTCCCAGAGAACCGCTGATTCTGAACCCAACAGGTTCTAAGTCCACTCAGAAACCTGGTTCTGGATGTTCTGTGAGGTTCTGAAAGCTCTGAGAACCAGAACCAGAACTCCTTTATGGTCTGTAAACTGTAAAACTGAGCTGAGTTCCTGTTCTGGACCCTCAGGTCGGGTCCAATAAGCCCCATCACTGATGCTTCTGTGGATCAGAACCGGATGTAAAGGGTTCATTTAAATGGCGTGACGTCACTGCAGACCCGAACCACGTCATCACGCTGCTCTGACCTCACCACCAGAACCCGAATCATGTCAAACGGCTGCTTCCCGTGCGCGCGCGTGGGCGAGGGGCGTGTGCTTGTCCGCGGCGTGGCACTGGCGTCGGGAGCGCGCATCATCATTCTGCTGATGGTGCTGAGCGCGGGGATGCGCAGAGGAGGAGGAAACATCGATCCTGTGACTGATCACCTCATCGATCCCAGCTGAGAGCGGAGCGCGAGGCGGGCTGGACCGGGTCGGAGATGAGGTGACGGGCCGCAGGTGATCCAGGTAGGACCGACCGCCGGCGCACCAGGGTCCGTCTGAAGGTCGGTGCTTTGAGGCTGCGCGCCTCGCGTGCGGCGATGCGCGGGATCAGAGCAGCGCGAGGCGTGTTATTGAACCCACGGACCCTCTTCTGTAGATCGGCTCACAGTCCGGACGGAACCGAACCACGTGACGCGGGAAAACCCCGCAGTTTGTTCGGGCTGCTACGGCGTCCTGCGCGCGCAGAATGTGAGGATTTGTTAACGGAGTCTGGTGGCGGTTCAGAGTGATGCCAGCTGACAGGTGGTGCTGATGCTGAGCCCCACGTGCTGCAGCGGGTGGGGGATCACAGGTGGTGCTGATGGAGGTTTTACTCTTTATTTCTTTATTTCATGCTCACAGAGCAGGGAGGGTGCGTGCGTTAGTGACGTCAGACATCAGGTCACGTGACTCCACTGGCGTCTTTGTGTTCTTTCTATGAGGGATCAGCTGATTGGTGTCATCACACAGGGACGCCATGACGTCATGAAATCTGATGTTTTTACTCTGAAAGTTTTAAACATTTGAAGGTTTCAGTTCCAGCCAATCAGACGGCAGCGGGCTGTGGTTCGGATCCGGATCAGACCGGTTCTGTGTCCTGACCCGGGACCTGCAGGCTGCTCCACCTGTGCAGGTGTTGGCACTGTTTTCATGATGACATCACTTCCTGTTCTGATGTTTCACAGTGAAAACAAACAGCTGCACACTGAGCATGCTCAGAACCTCCAGGAGGTCCAACAGGACCAACAGGTCCAACAGGTCCAACAGGACCAACAGGGCCAACAGGTCCAACAGGGCCAACAGGACCAACAGGACCAACAGGGCCAACAGGTCCAACAGGTCCAACAACAGGTCCAACAACAGGTCCAACAGGACCAACAGGTCCAACAGGTCCAACAGGACCAACAGGACCAACAGGTCCAACAGGACCAACAGGACCAACAGGACCAACAGGTCCAACAGGTCCAACAGGTCCAACAACAGGTCCAACAGGACCAACAGGTCCAACAGGTCCAACAGGACCAACAGGACCAACAGGACCAACAGGACCAACAGGTCCAACAGGGCCAACAGGACCAACAGGACCAACAGGACCAACAGGGCCAACAGGTCCAACAGGTCCAACAACAGGTCCAACAGGTCCAACAGGACCAACAGGTCCAACAGGTCCAACAGGACCAACAGGACCAACAGGTCCAACAGGACCAACAGGACCAACAGGACCAACAGGTACAACAGGTACAACAGGACCAACAGGACCAACAGGTCCAACAGGTCCAACAGATCCAACAGGTCCAACAGGACCAACAGGTACAACAGGACCAACAGGACCAACAGGTCCAACAGGTCCAACAGGGCCAACAGGTCCAACAGGACCAACAGGTACAACAGGACCAACAGGGCCAACAGGACCAACAGGTCCAACAGGACCAACAGGGCCAACAGGTCCAACAGGACCAACAGTTCCAACAGTTCCAACAGGGCCAACAGGACCAACAGGTCCAACAGGACCAACAGGACCAACAGGTACAACAGGACCAACAGGACCAACAGGTCCAACAGGTCCAACAGGGCCAACAGGTCCAACAGGACCAACAGGACCAACAGGTCCAACAGGTCCAACAGGACCAACAGTTCCAACAGGTCCAACAGGACCAACAGGTACAACAGGTACAACAGGACCAACAGGACCAACAGGTCCAACAGGTCCAACAGGACCAACAGGACCAGCAGGACCAACAGGTCCAACAGGTCCAACAGGACCAACAGGTCCAACAGGTCCAACAGGGCCAACAGGACCAACAGGTCCAACAGGACCAACAGGGCCAACAGGTCCAACAGGACCAACAGTTCCAACAGTTCCAACAGGTCCAACAGGTCCAACAGGACCAACAGTTCCAACAGGTCCAACAGGACCAACAGGACCAACAGGTCCAACAGGTCCAACAGGACCAACAGTTCCAACAGGTCCAACAGGACCAACAGTTCCAACAGGTCCAACAGGTCCAACAGGTCCAACAGGACCAACAGGTCCAACAGGTCCAACAGGACCAACAGGACCAACAGGTCCAACAGGTCCAGCAGATCCAGCAGGACCAACAGGACCAACAGGACCAACAGGTCCAACAGGTCCATCAGCACCAACAGGTCCAACAGGTCCAGCAGATCCAGCAGGACCAACAGGACCAACAGGACCAACAGGTCCAGCAGATCCAGCAGGACCAACAGGACCAACAGGTCCAACAGGACCAACAGTTCCAACAGGTCCAACAGGTCCAACAGGTCCAACAGGACCAACAGGTCCAACAGGACCAACAGGACCAACAGGTCCAACAGGTCCAACAGGACCAACAGTTCCAACAGGTCCAACAGGACCAACAGTTCCAACAGGTCCAACAGGTCCATCAGCACCAACAGGTCCAACAGGTCCAGCAGATCCAGCAGGACCAACAGGACCAACAGGTCCAACAGGTCCAGCAGATCCAGCAGGACCAACAGGACCAACAGGACCAACAGGTCCAACAGGTCCATCAGCACCAACAGGTCCAACAGGTCCAGCAGATCCAGCAGGACCAACAGGACCAACAGGACCAACAGGTCCAGCAGATCCAGCAGGACCAACAGGACCAACAGGACCAACAGGTCCAGCAGATCCAGCAGGACCAACAGGACCAACAGGACCAACAGTTCCAGCAGATCCAGCAGGACCAACAGGACCAACAGGACCAACAGTTCCAACAGGTCCAACAGGTCCAACAGGTCCATCAGCACCAACAGGACCAACAGGTCCATCAGCACCAACAGGACCAACAGGTCCAACAGGTCCAACAGGACCAACAGGACCAACAGGTCCAACAGGTCCAGCAGATCCAGCAGGACCAACAGGACCAACAGGACCAACAGGTCCAACAGGTCCATCAGCACCAACAGGTCCAACAGGTCCATCAGCACCAACAGGACCAACAGGTCCATCAGCACCAACAGGACCAACAGGTCCATCAGCACCAACAGGTCCATCAGCACCAACAGGTCCAACAGGTCCATCAGCACCAACAGGTCCAACAGGTCCAACAGGTCCATCAGCACCAACAGGTCCAACAGGTCCAACAGGTCCAGCAGGTCCAGCAGGACCAACAGGACCAACAGGACCAGCAGGACCAACAGGTCCAACAGGACAAACAGGTCCAGCAGGTCCAGCAGGACCAACAGGACCAACAGGACCAGCAGGACCAACAGGACCAGCAGGACCAACAGGTCCAACAGGGCCAGCAGGACCAACAGGTCCAACAGGGCCAACAGGTCCAACAGGGCCAACAGGTCCAACAGGACCAACAGGACCAACTGGTCCAACAGGTCCAACAGGACCAACAGGTCCATCAGGTCCAACAGGTCCATCAGGTCCAACAGGTCCAACAGGGCCAACAGGTCCAACAGGACCAACTGGTCCAACAGGTCCAACAGGTCCAACAGGACCAACTGGTCCAACAGGTCCAACAGGTCCAACAGGACCAGCAGGTCCAACAGCACCAACAGGACCAACTGGTCCAACAGGTCCAACAGGTCCAACAGGTCCAACAGGGCCAACAGGTCCAACAGGACCAACAGGACCAACTGGTCCAACAGGTCCAACAGGTCCAACAGGACCAACAGGTCCAACAGGTCCAACAGGACCAACAGGACCAGCAGGTCCAACAGGTCCAACAGGTCCAACAGGTCCAACAGGACCAACTGGTCCAACAGGTCCAACAGGACCAACAGCACCAGCAGGACCAACAGGTCCAACAGGACCAACAGGTCCAACAGGACCAACAGGACCAACAGGACCAGCAGGACCAACAGCACCAACAGGACCAACAGGTCCAACAGGACCAACAGGACCAACAGGACCAGCAGGTCCAACAGGTCCAACAGGTCCAACAGGTCCAACAGGACCAACAGGTCCAACAGCACCAGCAGGACCAACAGCACCAACAGGTCCAACAGGTCCAACAGGTCCAACAGGTCCAACAGGACCAACTGGTCCAGCAGGACTAACAGGTCCAACAGGACCAACAGGTCCCGGTTTCAGTCAGACGGTATGTGATGTCACAGCCTGCCCTCACCGGGACGGCTCCGCCCTCTTTGGGACGGCTGCGCCCTCTTTGGGACGGCTGCGCCCTCATCGGGACGGCTCCGCCCTCTTTGGGACGGCTCCGCCCTCTTTGGGACGGCTGCACCCTCTTTGGGACGGCTCCGCCCTCTTTGGGACGGCTCCGCCCTCTTTGGGACGGCTGCGCCCTCTTTGGGACGGCTCCGCCCTCATCAGAACACGCTTCCAACAAACCCAGTAAATACTCCGAGTCTAACCTTAACCCAGTAAATACTCCGAGCCTAACCCTAACCCAGTAAATACTCCGAGCCTAACCCTAACCCAGTAAATACTCCGAGCCTAACCCAGTAAATACTCCGAGCCTAACCTTAACCCAGTAAATACTCCGAGCCTAACCTTAACCCAGTAAATACACCGAGCCTAACCCTAACCCAGTAAATACTCCGAGCCTAACCTTAACCCAGTAAATACTCCGAGCCTAACCCTAACCCAGTAAATACTCCGAGCCTAACCCTAACCCAGTAAATACTCCGAGCCTAACCCTAACCCAGTAAATACTCCGAGCCTAACCCAGTAAATACTCCGAGCCTAACCTTAACCCAGTAAATACTCCGAGCCTAACCCAGTAAATACTCCGAGCCTAACCTTAACCCAGTAAATACTCCGAGCCTAACCTTAACCCAGTAAATACTCCGAGCCTAACCCTAACCCAGTAAATACTCCGAGCCTAACCCTAACCCAGTAAATACTCCGAGTCTAACTCTAACCCAGTAAATACTCCGAGTCTAACCTTAACCCAGTAAATACTCCGAGCCTAACCCTAACCCAGTAAATACTCCGAGCCTAACCCTAACCCAGTAAATACTCCGAGCCTAACCCTAACCCAGTAAATACTCCGAGCCTAACCCTAACCCAGTAAATACTCCGAGTCTAACCTTAACCCAGTAAATACTCCGAGCCTAACCCTAACCCAGTAAATACTCCGAGTCTAACCTTAACCCAGTAAATACTCCGAGCCTAACCCTAACCCAGTAAATACTCCGAGCCTAACCCAGTAAATACTCCGAGCCTAACCCTAACCCAGTAAATACTCCGAGTCTAACCTTAACCCAGTAAATACTCCGAGTCTAACCTTAACCCAGTAAATACTCCGAGCCTAACCCTAACCCAGTAAATACTCCGAGCCTAACCCTAACCCAGTAAATACTCCGAGTCTAACCCTGGTTCTGATCCGTTTGTGGGTTCAGGGTTTGGTTCTGATCCGTTTGTGGGTTCAGGGTTTGGTTCTGATCCGTTTGTGGGCCTCGGGGTTTGGTTCTGATCCGTTTGTGGGTTTAGGGTTTGGTTCTGATCCGTTTGTGGGTTCAGGATTTGGTTCTGATCCGTTTGTGGGTTCAGGGTTTGGTTCTGATCCGTATGTGGGTTCAGGGTTTGGTTCTGATCCGTTTGTGGGTTCAGGATTTGGTTCTGATCCGTTTGTGGGTCTCGGGATTTGGTTCTGATCCGTTTGTGGGCCTCGGGATTTGGTTCTGATCCGTTTGTGGGCTTCGGGATTTGGTTCTGATCCGTTTGTGGGCCTCGGGGTTTGGTTCTGATCCGTTTGTGGGCCTCGGGGTTTGGTTCTGATCCATTTGTGGGCCTCGGGATTTGGTTCTGATCCATTTGTGGGCCTCAGGGTTTGGTTCTGATCCATTTGTGGGCCTCGGGATTTGGTTCTGATCCGTTTGTGGGCCTCGGGGTTTTGTTCTGATCCGTTTGTGGGCCTCGGGATTTGGTTCTGATTCATTTGTGGGCCTCAGGGTTTGGTTCTGATCCGTTTGTGGGCCTCGGGGTTTGGTTCTGATCCGTTTGTGGGCCTCGGGGTTTGGTTCTGATCCGTTTGTGGGCCTCGGGGTTTGGTTCTGATCCGTTTGTGGGCCTCGGGGTTTGGTTCTGATCCGTTTGTGGGCCTCGGGGTTTGGTTCTGATCCGTTTGTGGGCCTCGGGGTTTGGTTCTGATCCGTTTGTGGGTTCAGGGTTTGGTTCTGATCCGTTTGTGGGCCTCGGGATTTGGTTCTGATCCGTTTGTGGGTTCAGGGTTTGGTTCTGATCCGTTTGTGGGCCTCGGGATTTGGTTCTGATCCGTTTGTGGGTTCAGGGTTTGGTTCTGATCCGTTTGTGGGCCTCGGGATTTGGTTCTGATCCGTTTGTGGGCTTCGGGATTTGGTTCTGATCCGTTTGTGGGCTTCGGGATTTGGTTCTGATCCGTTTGTGGGTTCAGGGTTTGGTTCTGATCCGTTTGTGGGCCTCGGGGTTTGGTTCTGATCCGTTTGTGGGTTCAGGGTTTGGTTCTGATCCGTATGTGGGTTCAGGGTTTGGTTCTGATCCGTTTGTGGGCCTCGGGATTTGGTTCTGATCCGTTTGTGGGCCTCAGGGTTTGGTTCTGATCCGTTTGTGGGTTCAGGGTTTGGTTCTGATCCGTTTGTGGGTTCAGGGTTTGGTTCTGATCCGTTTGTGGGTTCAGGGTTTGGTTCTGATCCGTATGTGGGTTCAGGGTTTGGTTCTGATCCGTTTGTGGGTTCAGGGTTTGGTTCTGATCCGTTTGTGGGCCTCGGGATTTGGTTCTGATCCGTTTGTGGGCCTCGGGATTTGGTTCTGATCCGTTTGTGGGCCTCGGGGTTTGGTTCTGATCCGTTTGTGGGCCTCGGGGTTTGGTTCTGATCCATTTGTGGGCCTCGGGATTTGGTTCTGATCCATTTGTGGGCCTCAGGGTTTGGTTCTGATCCATTTGTGGGCCTCGGGATTTGGTTCTGATCCGTTTGTGGGCCTCGGGGTTTGGTTCTGATCCGTTTGTGGGCCTCGGGGTTTGGTTCTGATCCGTTTGTGGGCCTCGGGGTTTGGTTCTGATCCGTTTGTGGGCCTCGGGGTTTGGTTCTGATCCGTTTGTGGGCCTCGGGGTTTGGTTCTGATCCGTTTGTGGGTTCAGGGTTTGGTTCTGATCCGTTTGTGGGCCTCGGGATTTGGTTCTGATCCGTTTGTGGGTTCAGGGTTTGGTTCTGATCCGTTTGTGGGCCTCGGGATTTGGTTCTGATCCGTTTGTGGGTTCAGGGTTTGGTTCTGATCCGTTTGTGGGCCTCGGGATTTGGTTCTGATCCGTTTGTGGGCTTCGGGATTTGGTTCTGATCCGTTTGTGGGCTTCGGGATTTGGTTCTGATCCGTTTGTGGGTTCAGGGTTTGGTTCTGATCCGTTTGTGGGCCTCGGGGTTTGGTTCTGATCCGTTTGTGGGTTCAGGGTTTGGTTCTGATCCGTATGTGGGTTCAGGGTTTGGTTCTGATCCGTTTGTGGGCCTCGGGATTTGGTTCTGATCCGTTTGTGGGCCTCAGGGTTTGGTTCTGATCCGTTTGTGGGTTCAGGGTTTGGTTCTGATCCGTTTGTGGGTTCAGGGTTTGGTTCTGATCCGTTTGTGGGTTCAGGGTTTGGTTCTGATCCGTATGTGGGTTCAGGGTTTGGTTCTGATCCGTTTGTGGGTTCAGGGTTTGGTTCTGATCCGTTTGTGGGTTCAGGGTTTGGTTCTGATCCGTTTGTGGGTTCAGGGTTTGGTTCTGATCCGTTTGTGGGCCTCGGGGTTTGGTTCTGATCCGTTTGTGGGCCTCGGGATTTGGTTCTGATCCGTTTGTGGGCCTCGGGGTTTGGTTCTGATCCATTTGTGGGCCTCGGGGTTTGGTTCTGATCCATTTGTGGGCCTCGGGGTTTGGTTCTGATCCATTTGTGGGCCTCGGGATTTGGTTCTGATCCATTTGTGGGCCTCGGGATTTGGTTCTGATCCATTTGTGGGCCTCGGGGTTTGGTTCTGATCCGTATGTGGGTTCAGGGTTTGGTTCTGATCCGTATGTGGGTTCAGGGTTTGGTTCTGATCCGTATGTGGGTTCAGGGTTTGGTTCTGATCCGTTTGTGGGTTCAGGGTTTGGCTCTGATCCGTATGTGGGTTCAGGGTTTGGCTCTGATCCGTATGTGGGTTCAGGATTTGGTTCTGATCCGGTCCTCACAGAGATACAAAGATGGCTTCTGCCGCCGTGCCTTTGAGCCTCAGATGTGTGACAGCAGGATGAATGTAGGTCAGCTGATTCTCTGCTCGGCAACACTGAAGAAAATCCCAACCTCAGTCCTCACAGCTGATTGGCTGAGAGCTCCAACCAGGCAGCCAATAACCTTTCAACCCCCGGGTGCCCTGTGTGTGTATGTGTGTGTGTGTGTCCTGGGTTTTGGCCAGATCCAGGTCCAGATCCAGGTCCAGATCCAGGTCCAGATCCAGGTCCAGATCCAGGTCCAGATCCAGGTTCAGATCCAGGTCCAGATCCAGGTCCAGATCCAGGTTCAGATCCAGGTCCAGATCCAGGTTCAGATCCAGGTCCAGATCCAGGTCCAGATCCAGGTTCAGATCCAGGTCCAGATCCAGGTTCAGATCCAGGTCCAGATCCAGGTCCAGATCCAGGTCCAGATCCAGGTCCAGATCCAGGTTCAGATCCAGGTCCAGATCCAGATCCAGATCCAGGTTCAGATCCAGGTTCAGATCCAGGTCCAGATCCAGGTTCAGATCCAGGTCCAGATCCAGGTCCAGATCCAGGTCCAGATCCAGGTTCAGATCCAGGTTCAGATCCAGGTCCAGATCCAGGTCCAGAACTGTGAGACCACCTGCTGCAGCAGAACTTCAGCCTCTCACAGAAAAGACTTCTGGGAAATGGAGTTTGGATTCTGTTTGCCCAAAGAGTCTGAACCTGGTTCTGAACCTGGTTCTGAACCTGGTTCTGGGTCCATAAAACCTGACTGAACCCGTCCTGACTTTGTGTTTGTTATGAATCAATAATTCTTTTTTTTTTTCAGTTATAAATTTACAAACATTAGAAAATCAAAACTGACAACAAAACATACAGAACAAAAAAAATCTCACCCTAAACTAACACAAGTGCTGCAATATATATCTGTACATATAAATATATATCTGTACATATAAATATATATCTGTACATATAAATATATATCTGTACATATAAATATATATCTGTACATATAAATATATATCTGTACATATAAGTATATATCTGTACATATAAATATATATCTGTACATAAATATATATATCTGTACATATAAATATATATCTGTACATATAAATATATATCTGTACATAAATATATATCTGTACATAAGTATAAATATATATCTGTACATAAGTATAAATATATATCTGTACATAAGTATAAATATATATCTGTACATAAATATATATCTGTACATATAAATATACATCTGTACATAAATATATATCTGTACATAAGTATAAATATATATCTGTACATATAAATATATATCTGTACATATAAATATATATCTGTACATATAAATATATATCTGTACATATAAATATATATCTGTACATATAAATATATATCTGTACATAAATATATATCTGTACATATAAATATACATCTGTACATAAATATATATCTGTACATAAGTATAAATATATATCTGTACATATAAATATATATCTGTACATATAAATATATATCTGTACATATAAATATATATCTGTACATATAAATATATATCTGTACATAAATATATATCTGTACATAAGTATAAATATATATCTGTACATATAAATATATATCTGTACATATAAATATATATCTGTACATATAAATATATATCTGTACATAAGTATAAATATATATCTGTACATATAAATATATATCTGTACATATAAATATATATCTGTACATATAAATATATATCTGTACATAAGTATAAATATATATCTGTACATATAAATATATATCTGTACATAAGTATAAATATATATCTGTACATAAGTATAAATATATATCTGTACATATAAATATATATCTGTACATATAAATATATATCTGTACATAAGTATAAATATATATCTGTACATATAAATATATATCTGTACATATAAATATATATCTGTACATATAAATATATATCTGTACATATAAATATACATCTGTACATATAAATATATATCTGTACATATAAATATACATCTGTACATATAAATATATATCTGTACATAAGTATAAATATATATCTGTACATATAAATATATATCTGTACATATAAATATATATCTGTACATATAAATATATATCTGTACATAAGTATAAATATATATCTGTACATATAAATATATATCTGTACATATAAATATATATCTGTACATATAAATATATATCTGTACATAAGTATAAATATATATCTGTACATATAAATATATATCTGTACATATAAATATATATCTGTACATATAAATATATATCTGTACATAAGTATAAATATATATCTGTACATATAAATATATATCTGTACATATAAATATACATCTGTACATAAATATAAATATAAACCAGGACATCGTTGTTATTATAATGTTGTGGGGTTGTACAGTATCTGGTGGGCGGACACCGCTGCGATTCATTTTTCAGCAGCCATGTTTAAAGGACGTGGGAACTAGGAACCAAAGTTTACACGTCTGTTTCCGCGAACCCCGCGGATTGTCGGACCCCTACAATCTGTGGATTGTCATTGGTTTTCGCCGAACCGCGTCATAGCTCATTACCATAAAGTTAGCTTGAGTTTAATCGCTGGAATCCGCTCAGTTCGCTCACCCTCCAGAGAGAAATAATCATTTCCGGCGCTCAGGTAGCGTAGGTCGCTCTTGGTGTACACAAGGCATTATGGGTAATTTTTGACCCGTAGGACAAAGGGTTAAAGCAGTCAGCCTCCTGCACACTGAAAAAAGTGAAGTAAACTCTATTAGAGTAACATAATCTCTACCTTGTATGTTTAAGATTCAGTGAGAACTCGAGCTTCTTAAGTAAAATTAAACATTTTATTAACGTAATACATGAATTATGGGGGAAGACTAAGTTTTACTTAGGTTTCCTCATACAATTTAAATGTTTAATAGTTGTATGTACATAAACCTAGAAATACTACATAAACTTTACTCTGAAAGTGTATCGTTAAAATCTACTAAATTACTTCATAACAGCAAATACTACAGATATATAACATTTACTTACATTTCTGAGTAAAACGATGTTCCTGCCTATGGAAAACAAGTAGACTTTACTTCATTTGTTTAAATAAATATAACTTAAAACTTAGATGTAATTAAGTAAAGCTACTTAATATCTTCTAAACTGTTTTATGGTAAGTAAAATTTACTTGATATTGCAGCATTAAATATTACTTAAATCATTTCAGTGCAAATACTTACAAAGGGTTTTTTAAGTGAATCTTATGAGTTGTTTTTTTCAGTGTGGAACGACCTCACATTTTACATCAGACAGGCCCTTCACTGCCCTTTTTAAAACTCGTCTTAAAACACATTTTTTAATTTAAATTTTTTAATTTTAAATTAAATTTAAATTTAAATTTTTAAAACCCATTTTTTAAACCAATATTATTATTCTCTGGCTTTTAACCCAGCATGAGACTCTGTTTCTGTTTGATTGTTTGTATTGTTTTAATATTGTTGTTGTTTATTGTTGTTTTTGTATTGTATTTCGTGTTGTACAGCACTTTGTTTCAGCCACCGCTGTGTTAAAAGGCTTTATAAATAAAGTTGAGTTGAGGTCAACTGGTGGAAATGTTGGTGAGGAGCAGAGTCGGTTATTTTCTGAGGAGACGAGAAGCTTTTAATGATGACTTATAGAGAACAGCAGCTCAGAAAACACTTTAATTCAGAACTTTCTGTAGTTTTAAGGTTTGTTTTAGGACATTTTTATTTTGGAAATCAGAACAAGCACCGCTGTTTGTGACCACAGGGGGGCGCTGTGGTGCCATTTAAATCCCATCCTGAAAGTCTGGGTTATCAGTATCAGCTGACCTCTGATCAGCTGACCCGATCAGCTGATACTGATCAGCTGACCTCGCTCTGTATGAGTCTCTGTTTCATTCTGAGTTTCTATTGAAAACCATCGTTTCTTCTTCTCTGGTTATTTAAGTTTAAAGCTGAGAGTTTCAGAAGTTAAAGTTATTAAATCAGTGATCAGATGGTTAAATATAAACATTTTTATTTATTAATTATTAGTATTATTATTATTTATTCTGTAAACTAACCACTGATAATAATTGAATAAATGAAAAACAACAAGCTTCAGGTTTTATATTTTTCTGTCCTTCCGGTTTTATTTTGAAAGATTGAAGCGGAAGTTGACATGTGACGTCAGGAGGCTCAGAGACTCAGAAACTCCGAGAGAAGAACCGAGCAGTCCGCCTTTATCCCGGGTCAGAACCAGCATTTTATCCCGGGTCAGAACCAGCCTTTATCCCGGGTCAGAACCAGCATTTTATCCCGGGTCAGAACCAGCCTTTATCCCGGGTCAGAACCAGCCTTTATCCCGGGTCAGAACCAGCCTTCATCCCGGGTCAGAACCAGCATCTTATCCCGGGTCAGAACCAGCCTTTATCCCGGGTCAGAACCAGCCTTTATCCCGGGTCAGAACCAGCCTTTATCCCGGGTCAGAACCAGCCTTCATCCCGGGTCAGAACCAGCATCTTATCCCGGGTCAGAACCAGCCTTTATCCCGGGTCAGAACCAGCATTTTATCCCGGGTCAGAACCAGCCTTTATCCCGGGTCAGAACCAGCCTTTATCCCGGGTCAGAACCAGCATCTTATCCCGGGTCAGAACCAGCCTTTATCCCGGGTCAGAACCAGCCTTTATCCCGGGTCAGAACCAGCATTTTATCCCGGGTCAGAACCAGCCTTTATCCCGGGTCAGAACCAGCATTTTATCCCGGGTCAGAACCAGCATTTTATCCCGGGTCAGAACCAGCCTTTATCCCGGGTCAGAACCAGCCTTTATCCCGGGTCAGAACCAGCATTTTATCCCGGGTCAGAACCAGCCTTTATCCCGGGTCAGAACCAGCATTTTATCCCGGGTCAGAACCAGCCTTTATCCCGGGTCAGAACCAGCATTTTATCCCGGGTCAGAACCAGCCTTTATCCCGGGTCAGAACCAGCATTTTATCCCGGGTCAGAACCAGCCTTTATCCCGGGTCAGAACCAGTCTTTATCCCGGGTCAGAACCAGCCTTTATCCCGGGTCAGAACCATCATTTTATCCCGGGTCAGAACCAGCCTTTATCCCGGGTCAGAACCAGCCTTTATCCCGGGTCAGAACCAGCCTTTATCCCGGGTTGAGGACAGCTGATGCAGGTAATCGGCTGTTTGTTTGTTTGTTTGTTTGTTTGTTTGTTTTCTCACCTGTGTGAGGCAGAGGGGATGTTTACCAACAGAAGAATGTTTGTAAACATGACGTCACGACTGTTAAACTTTGTTTGTGAAAAAAGAAGAAAACTAAAATGTAAACAAAGACTTCATCTGTCAGCTGTTTGTTTACATCTGACCAACTGACCTCTGACCAGCTGAGCTCTGACCAGCTGAGCTCGGATTGGTTAGTAATGTATTGATGGTTGTTGTTGGTGACCTGTGACATCTGGGGGCGGGGTTATGGTGACCTGTGACATCTGGGGGCGGGGTTATGGTGACCTGTGACATCTGGGGGCGGGGTTATGGTGACCTGTGACATCTGGGGGCGGGGTTATGGTGACCTGTGACATCTGGGGAGGGGTTATGGTGAACTGTGACATCTGGGGGCGGGGTTATGGTGAACTGTGACATCTGGGGGCGGGGTTATGGTGACCTGTGACATCTGGGGGCGGGGTTATGTTGACCTGTGACATCTGGGGGCGGGGTTATGGTGACCTGTGACATCTGGGGGCGGGGTTATGGTGACCTGTGACATCTGGGGGCGGGCTTATGTTGACCTCTGACATCTGGGGGCGGGGTTATGGTGACCTGTGACATCTGGGGCGGGGTTATGGTGACCTGTGACATCTGGGGGCGGGGTTATGTTGACCTCTGACATCTGGGGGCGGGGTTATGGTGACCTGTGACATCTGGGGGCGGGGTTATGGTGACCTGTGACATCTGGGGGCGGGGTTATGGTGAACTGTGACATCTGGGGAGGGGTTATGGTGAACTGTGACATCTGGGGGCGGGGTTATGGTGAACTGTGACATCTGGGGGCGGGGTTATGGTGACCTGTGACATCTGGGGGCGGGGTTATGGTGACCTGTGACATCTGGGGGCGGGGTTATGGTGACCTGTGACATCTGGGGGCGGGGTTATGGTGAACTGTGACATCTGGGGAGGGGTTATGGTGAACTGTGACATCTGGGGGCGGGGTTATGGTGAACTGTGACATCTGGGGGCGGGGTTATGGTGAACTGTGACATCTGGGGGCGGGGTTATGGTGACCTGTGACATCTGGGGGCGGGGTTATGTTGACCTGTGACATCTGGGGGCGGGGTTATGGTGACCTGTGACATCTGGGGGCGGGGTTATGGTGAACTGTGACATCTGGGGGCGGGGTTATGGTGACCTGTGACATCTGGGGGCGGGGTTATGTTGACCTCTGACATCTGGGGGCGGGGTTATGGTGACCTGTGACATCTGGGGCGGGGTTATGGTGACCTGTGACATCTGGGGGCGGGGTTATGTTGACCTCTGACATCTGGGGGCGGGGTTATGGTGACCTGTGACATCTGGGGGGCGGGGTTATGGTGACCTCTGACATCTGGGGGCGGGGTTATGGTGACCTGTGACATCTGGGGCGGGGTTATGGTGACCTCTGACATCTGGGGGGCGGGGTTATGTTGACCTCTGACATCTGGGGGCGGGGTTATGGTGACCTGTGACATCTGGGGGCGGGGTTATGGTGACCTGTGACATCTGGGGGGCGGGGTTATGGTGACCTGTGACATCTGGGGGCGGGGTTATGGTGAACTGTGACATCTGGGGAGGGGTTATGGTGAACTGTGACATCTGGGGGCGGGGTTATGGTGAACTGTGACATCTGGGGGCGGGGTTATGTTGACCTCTGACATCTGGGGGCGGGGTTATGGTGACCTGTGACATCTGGGGGCGGGGTTATGGTGAACTGTGACATCTGGGGAGGGGTTATGGTGACCTGTGGCATCTGGGGGCGGGGTTATGGTGAACTGTGACATCTGGGGAGGGGTTATGGTGACCTGTGACATCTGGGGGCGGGGTTATGGTGACCTGTGACATCTGGGGGCGGGGTTATGGTGACCTGTGACATCTGGGGGCGGGGTTATGGTGACCTGTGACATCTGGGGGCGGGGTTATGGTGACCTGTGACATCTGGGGAGGGGTTATGGTGACCTGTGACATCTGGGGGCGGGGTTATGGTGACCTGTGACATCTGGGGGCGGGGTTATGGTGAACTGTGACATCTGGGGGCGGAGTTATGGTGACCTGTGACATCTGGGGGCGGGGTTATGGTGAACTGTGACATCTGGGGGCGGGGTTATGTGACCTGTGACATCTGGGGCGGGGTTATGGTGACCTGTGACATCTGGGGGCGGGGTTATGGTGAACTGTGACATCTGGGGGCGGGGTTATGGTGACCTGTGACATCTGGGGGCGGGGTTATGTTGACCTGTGGCATCTGGGGGCGGGGTTATGGTGACCTGTGACATCTGGGGCGGGGTTATGGTGAACTGTGGCATCTGGGGGCGGGGTTATGGTGAACTGTGACATCTGGGGGCGGGGTTATGTTGACCTCTGACATCTGGGGGCGGGGTTATGTTGACCTGTGACATCTGGGGGCGGGGTTATGTTGACCTCTGACATCTGGGGGCGGGGTTATGGTGACCTCTGACATCTGGGGGCGGGGTTATGTTGACCTCTGACATCTGGGGGCGGGGTTATGGTGACCTGTGGCATCTGGGGGCGGGGTTATGGTGACCTGTGGCATCTGGGGGCGGGGTTATGGTGACCTGTGGCATCTGGGGGCGGGGTTATGGTGACCTGTGGCATCTGGGGGCGGGGTTATGTTGACCTGTGGCATCTGGGGGCGGGGTTATGGTGACCTGTGGCATCTGGGGAGGGGTTATGGTGACCTGTGGCATCTGGGGGCGGGGTTATGTTGACCTGTGGCATCTGGGGGCGGGGTTATGGTGACCTGTGGCATCTGGGGGCGGGGTTATGGTGACCTGTGGCATCTGGGGGCGGGGTTATGGTGACCTGTGGCATCTGGGGGCGGGGTTATGTTGACCTGTGGCATCTGGGGGCGGGGTTATGTTGACCTCCATGTTTAGAACATGTCGGATCCGTCTAACCCAGAAGAGAACGGTATCAGCTCAGAGAGAACTCAGGAGGCTCACTGCGGTTCTGAGGGGGTTCTAAGAGGGTTCTGAGGGTTCTGATGGTGAGCCAGAACCAGAACCTGGTTCAGATTGAGGTCTGTGACTGGATGCATTCAGTTCTCATCGTTTCCATTCTTCTGGTTTTACTTCTGATTCAGAGACTCCAGCTCGTTTCCCTCCTTTTCATCGCTCATTTCCTACTTCCTGTTTCCTGTTGGGCTCCACTTCCTGTTGGGCTCCACTTCCTGTTCTCAGCGCTGTTCGCTCTGATCTTATTCTCAGTTTGATCAGAGGTCAGCAGAAGAATACGAGCTGAATTTCAGTTTAAACTAAGACTTTCCTTTAAATGTGCTCATCTAAAACTCTAAAAAAGCCGAGTTTAGGTTAGCTGAGTTTAGGTTAGCTGGGTTTAAGTTAGCTGAGTTTAGGTTAGCTGAGTTTAGGTTAGCTGGGTTTAGGTTAGCTGGGTTTAGGTTAGCTGAGTTTAAGTTAGCTGGGTTTAGGTTAGCTGGGTTTAAGTTAGCTGGGTTTAAGTTAGCTGGGTTTAGGTTAGCTGAGTTTAGGTTAGCTGGGTTTAGGTTAGCTGGGTTTAAGTTAGCTGGGTTTAGGTTAGCTGAGTTTAGGTTAGCTGGGTTTAGGTTAGCTGGGTTTAGGTTAGCTGAGTTTAGGTTAGCTGGGTTTAGGTTAGCTGGGTTTAGGTTAGCTGGGTTTAGGTTAGCTGAGTTTAGGTTAGCTGGGTTTAGGTTAGCTGGGTTTAAGTTAGCTGGGTTTAGGTTAGCTGAGTTTAGGTTAGCTGGGTTTAGGTTAGCTGAGTTTAGGTTAGCTGGGTTTAAGTTAGCTGGGTTTAGGTTAGCTGAGTTTAGGTTAGCTGGGTTTAGGTTAGCTGGGTTTAGGTTAGCTGAGTTTAAGTTAGCTGGGTTTAGGTTAGCTGGGTTTAGGTTAGCTGAGTTTAGGTTAGCTGGGTTTAAGTTAGCTGGGTTTAGGTTAGCTGAGTTTAGGTTAGCTGGGTTTAGGTTAGCTGAGTTTAGGTTAGCTGGGTTTAAGTTAGCTGGGTTTAGGTTAGCTGAGTTTAGGTTAGCTGGGTTTAGGTTAGCTGGGTTTAGGTTAGCTGAGTTTAAGTTAGCTGGGTTTAGGTTAGCTGGGTTTAGGTTAGCTGAGTTTAGGTTAGCTGGGTTTAAGTTAGCTGGGTTTAGGTTAGCTGGGTTTAGATTAGCTGAGTTTAGGTTAGCTGGGTTTAAGTTAGCTGGGTTTAGGTTAGCTGAGTTTAGGTTAGCTGGCTTTATGTTAGCTGGGTTTAGGTTAGCTGAGTTTAGGTTAGCTGGGTTTAGGGCAGCTGAGTTTAAGTTAGCTGGGTTTAGGTTAGCTGGGTTTAAGTTAGCTGGGTTTAGGTTAGCTGGGTTTAAGTTAGCTGAGTTTAGGTTAGCTGAGTTTAAGTTAGCTGGGTTTAGGTTAGCTGGGTTTAGGTTAGCTGGGTTTAGGTTAGCTGGGTTTAAGTTAGCTGGGTTTAGGTTAGCTGAGTTTAAGTTAGCTGGGTTTAAGTTAGCTGGGTTTAGGTTAGCTGGGTTTAAGTTAGCTGGGTTTAAGTTAGCTGGGTTTAGGTTAGCTGGGTTTAAGTTAGCTGGGTTTAAGCTAGCTGGGTTTAAGTTAGCTGGGTTTAGGTTAGCTGGGTTTAAGTTAGCTGGGTTTAGGTTAGCTGGGTTTAAGTTAGCTGGGTTTAGGTCAGCTGGGTTTAGGTTAGCTGGCTTTAGGTTAGCTGAGTTTAAGTCAGCTGGGTTAAGGTTAGCTGGGTTTAGGTTAGCTGAGTTTAGGTTAGCTGGGTTTAAGTTAGCTGAGTTTAGGTTAGCTGGGTTTAGGTTAGCTGAGTTTAGATTATCTGGGTTTAGGTTAGCTGAGTTTAAGTCAGCTGGGTTTAGGTTAGCTGGGTTTAGGTTAGCTGGGTTTAAGTTAGCTGAGTTTAGGTTAGCTGGGTTTAAGTTAGCTGGGTTTAGGTTAGCTGGCTTTAGGTTAGCTGGCTTTAGGTTAGCTGAGTTTAAGTTAGCTGAGTTTAGGTTAGCTGGGTTTAGGTTAGCTGAGTTTAAGTTAGCTGAGTTTAGGTTAGCTGGGTTTAGGTTAGCTGAGTTTAGGTTATCTGGGTTTAGGTTAGATGGGTTTAGGTTTGAAGGCCTGAGTCAGAACATGCTCCTCCGCCATGTGGGCGGAGCCTGAAGGCCAGAGTCACAACATGCTCCTTCCCCATGTGGGCGGAGCCTGAAGGCCAGAGTCAGAACATGCTCCTCCGCCATGTGGGCGGAGCCTGAAGGCCAGAGTCACAACATGCTCCTTCCCCATGTGAGCGGAGCCTGAAGGCCAGAGTCACAACATGCTCCTTCCCCATGTGGGCGGAGCCTGAAGGCCTGAGTCACAACATGCTCCTCCGCCATGTGGGCGGAGCCTGAAGGCCTGAGTCAGAACATCAGCTGAACATCAGATTTTATGAAAAAGAATAAACCCAAACACTCACTAACGCCCAGGTGTCCTCGCCTGTGATTGGTCCTCACCCTGACTCCTCCCCTTCTGTTGTTCCTCTCCAGGTGACACGGTTTATGGCCTCTGAAGGCTAACTGAGCGGCCGACCTGTCAGTCACACCTGAGCTCGCGGCTCAGGCTGGTGGATGGCCACAGGTGTGAACTTCTGGAGCTCTTATGAACCCCGTCACCAGGTGAGAAACACCTGCAGCCTTCCAGGAAGTCGTCTGCGCCGTCTGTTTGCGTGGCTTTAAGTGGATCTGTTTCCAGGTGAGTGACGGTGACTGGGGAGGCGGGCCGGAGTCCAGCAGCGAGGAAGGAGGAGGCGGGCCCACATGGGGAGCACCTGCCATGGAGGTCAAAGGTCAACTCATCTCAGCCTCTGGTGAGAACAGATTTTATACCGTTAGCTGTTAGCTGTCTGTTAGCTGCCTGTCCCCTGTTAGCTGTCTGTTAGCTCTCGGCTGTCTGTCCCCTTTACCTGTCTGTTAGCTGTCTGTTAGCTGTCTGTTAGCTGTCACCTGTCTGTCCCCTTTACCTGTCTGTTAGCTGTCTGTTAGCTGTCTGTTAGCTGTCACCTGTCTGTCCCCTTTACCTGTCTGTTAGCTGTCTGTTAGCTGTCACCTGTCTGTCCCCTTTACCTGTCTGTTAGCTGTCTATCCCCTGTTAGCTGTCTGTTACCTTTACCTGTCTGTTACCTTTACCTGTCTGTTAGCTGTTACCTGTCTGTTAGCTGTCTATCCCCTGTTAGCTGTCTGTTACCTTTACCTGTCTGTTACCTTTACCTGTCTGTTAGCTGTTAGCTGTCTGTTAGCTGTCTATCCCCTGTTAGCTGTCTGTTACCTTTACCTGTCTGTTACCTTTACCTGTCTGTTAGCTGTTAGCTGTCTGTTAGCTGCCTGTCCCCTGTTAGCTGTCTGTTAGCTCTCTGTTAGCTGTTGGCTGTCTGTTACCTTTACCTGTCTGTTAGCTGTCTGTTAGCTGCCTGTCCCCTGTTAGCTGTCTGTTACCTTCACCTGTCTGTTAGCTGCCTGTCCCCTGTTAGCTGTCTGTTAGCTGTCACCTGTCTGTTAGCTGTCTGTTACCTTTCTGTCCCCTTTACCTGTCTGTGAGCTGTTAGCTGTCTGTTACCTGTCTGTTAGCTGTTATCTGTCTGTTAGCTGTTAGCTGTTAGCTCTCTGTCACCTGTTAGCTGTTAATTGTTAGCTGTCGGTCACCTGTCTGTTAGCTGTTACCTGTCTGTTAGCTCTCTGTTAGCTGTTGGCTGTCTGTTACCTTTACCTGTCTGTTAGCTGTTAGCTGTCTGTTACCTTTACCTGTCTGTTAGCTGTCTGTCCCCTTTATCTGTCTGTTAGCTGTTATCTGTCTGTTAGCTGTTAGCTGGTAGCTCTCTGTCACCTGTTACCTGTCTGTTAGCTGTCCGTTAGCTGTTAGCTGCTAATTGTTAGCTGTTGGTCACCTGTCTGTTAGCTGTTAGGTGTCTGTTAGCTGTGTGTTAGCTGTCGGTTAGCTGTTAGCTCTCTGTCACCTTTAGCTGTTAATTGTTAGCTGTCGGTCACCTGTCTGTTAGCTGTTACCTGTCTGTTACCTGTCTGTTAGCTGTTAGCTGTTACCTGTCTGTTAGCTGTTGGCTGTCTGTTACCTTTACCTGTCTGTTAGCTGTTAGCTGTCTGTTACCTTTACCTGTCTGTTAGCTGTTAGCTGTCTGTTACCTTTACCTGTCTGTTAGCTGTTAGCTGTCTGTTACCTTTACCTGTCTGTTACCTGTCTGTTAGCTGTCTGTCCCCTTTACCTGTCTGTTAGCTGTTATCTGTCTGTTAGCTGTTAGCTCTCTGTCACCTGTTACCTGTCTGTTAGCTGTTAGCTGCTAATTGTTAGCTGTTGGTCACCTGTCTGTTAGCTGTTAGGTGTCTGTTAGCTGTGTGTTAGCTGTCGGTTAGCTGTTAGCTCTCTGTCACCTTTAGCTGTTAATTGTTAGCTGTCGGTCACCTGTCTGTTAGCTGTTACCTGTCTGTTAGCTGTTAGCTGTTACCTGTCTGTTAGCTGTTGGCTGTCTGTTACCTTTACCTGTCTGTTAGCTGTTAGCTGTCTGTTAGCTGCCTGTCCCCTGTTAGCTGTCTGTTACCTGTCTGTTAGCTGTCCGTTAGCTGTTAGCTGCTAATTGTTAGCTGTCGGTCACCTGTCTGTTAGCTGTTACCTGTCTGTTAGCTGTGTGTTAGCTGTATGTTAGCTGTCTGTTGGCTGTTAGCTGTCGGTCACCTGTTAGCTGTTACTTGTCTGTTAGCTGTTAGCTGTCTGTTGGCTGTTAGCTGTCGGTCACCTGTTAGCTGTTACTTGTCTGTTAGCTGTTAGCTGTCTGTTAGCTGTTAGCTGCTAATTGTTAGCTGTTACCTGTCTGTGCAGATCCCCTCACCTTTCCCGATAGGAAGCAGAGGGAGCGAATGGCGGAGCTGCAGGAGAGGAGGCGGAGCCTGCAGGCGCTCCTGACCACACGAATGTCTGAGCTGAGACGCATCTGTCTGCAGGAAGCGGTGAGTGATGTCATAGCAGCAGAAGGAAGATGATTGGAACACAACACCTTTCCTCCACCTGTCCCCGATCATAAGTGTCGATTATATGATGTAACATGTGAGGGGTTTCCTGCGTTCCTATTGGTCAGGAGCTGACAGGTGCGGTGCCCAGTGACTTCCCCCTGGAGGCCGGGGAGAAGCTCCCGTGTTTCCGGAGACGAGGCGGGACGTCCCGCCAGGGAAACAGGAAGTGTCGAGTGGAGGTGAGGACATTCATATCACAGAGTATAACACAGAGTAGGACACCTGGAAACTGCACAGCTTCTCTTTATAAACACAGTTCTGTCTGGCTGCAACAGTTATTTAATTATCTCTGCTCGTCTAACTCCATCTGCTGAGGTTCGGTGTGTTCGGGTTCATAAAGACGTCCCTCTGACTCTGTGGTAAAAGGTCTTCAGCATCGGTTAGCATGGTTACGTTAACTCCCCGAGCAGCAAACAGCATAACAGGCGCGGCAGCAGGCAGTGATACGAAGGGAGAGAAAATAGGGCCAAGAGATTGTGACTTTTTCCTGGAGAACCATTTTGTGATGCAAATGTATTACTCTGTTGAACGCATATTGTTCTGAGAAGCAAAACGCTTTATTTTTTAAACCCCAGCCGTCAGACAATAGATGCTATAATGACCTTTGAACTCAGTAAGTCTGCAGCTCGTCACGTGGTCTGGACAGATGTTGTTGCTCCTCTGGATGAGGTCATCGGCGTGATGAAGCTGAAAATGATCCCTGATCCGCTGAGTCGGGCTGAACCGTGTCGGCTGTCTGACATCTTTTTATTTTGATCTGACCAGCTGATGGAAGCAGCTAAATATCAGCCTGTTTACATGTTGTCTGTTTACATGTTGTTTGTTCACATGCCTGTTTACATGTTGTCTGTTTACATGTTGTCTGTTTACATGCCTGTTCACATGTTGTTTGTTTACATGCCTGTTTACATGTTGTTTGTTCACATGCCTGTTTACATGTTGTTTGTTCACACGCCTGTTCACATGTTGTTTGTTCACATGCCTGTTTACATGTTGTTTGTTTACATGCCTGTTCACATGTCTGTTTACATGCCTGTTCACATGTTGTTTGTTTACATGCCTGTTCACATGTTGTTTGTTCACATGCCTGTTCACATGTTGTCTGTTTACATGCCTGTTCACATGTTGTTTGTTTACATGCCTGTTCACATGTTGTTTGTTCACATGCCTGTTTACATGTTGTTTGTTTACATGCCTGTTCACATGTCTGTTTACATGTCTGTTCACATGTTGTCTGTTTACATGCCTGTTCACATGTTGTCTGTTTACATGCCTGTTCACATGTTGTCTGTTTACATGTCTGTTCACATGTTGTCTGTTTACATGCCTGTTCACATGTTGTCTGTTTACATGCCTGTTCACATGTTGTCTGTTTACATGTCTGTTCACATGTTGTCTGTTTACATGCCTGTTTACATGTTGTTTGTTTACATGCCTGTTTACATGCCTGTTTACATGTTGTCTGTTTACATGTTGTCTGTTTACATGCCTGTTCACATGTTGTCTGTTTACATGTCTGTTCACATGTTGTTTGTTTACATGCCTGTTTACATGTTGTCTGTTTACATGTCTGTTTACATGTTGTTTGTTCACATGTTGTCTGTTTACATGTCTGTTTACATGTTGTTTGTTCACATGCCTGTTCACATGTTGTTTGTTTACATGCCTGTTCACATGTTGTCTGTTTACATGTCTGTTCACATGTTGTCTGTTTACATGCCTGTTTACATGTTGTCTGTTTACATGTCTGTTTACATGTTGTTTGTTCACATGCCTGTTCACATGTTGTTTGTTTACATGCCTGTTTACATGTTGTTTGTTTACATGCCTGTTTACATGTTGTCTGTTTACATGTCTGTTTACATGTTGTTTGTTCACATGCCTGTTCACATGTTGTTTGTTTACATGCCTGTTTACATGTTGTTTGTTTACATGCCTGTTTACATGTTGTCTGTTTACATGTCTGTTCACATGTTGTTTGTTTACATGCCTGTTTACATGTTGTCTGTTTACATGTTGTCTGTTTACATGCCTGTTCACATGTTGTCTGTTTACATGTCTGTTCACATGTTGTCTGTTTACATGCCTGTTTACATGTTGTCTGTTTACATGTCTGTTTACATGTTGTTTGTTCACATGCCTGTTCACATGTTGTTTGTTTACATGCCTGTTTACATGTTGTTTGTTTACATGCCTGTTTACATGTTGTCTGTTTACATGCCTGTTTACATGTTGTCTGTTTACATGTCTGTTCACATGTTGTTTGTTTACATGCCTGTTTACATGTTGTCTGTTTACATGCCTGTTTACATGTTGTTTGTTTACATGCCTGTTTACATGTAGTCTGTTAACATATCTGTTTACATGTTGTTTGTTTACATGCCTGTTCACATGTTTGTTTACATGCCTGTTTACATGTTGTCTGTTAACATATCTGTTTACATGTTGTTTGTTTACATGCCTGTTTACATGTTGTTTGTTTACATGCCTGTTTACATGTTGTCTGTTTACATGCCTGTTTACATGTTGTCTGTTTACATGTCTGTTCACATGTTGTTTGTTTACATGCCTGTTTACATGTTGTTTGTTTACATGCCTGTTTACATGTTGTTTGTTTACATGTTGTTTGTTTACATGCCTGTTTACATGTTGTTTGTTCACATGTGTTACATGCCTGTTTACATGTTGTTTGTTTACATGTTGTTTGTTCACATGCCTGTTTACATGTTGTTTGTTTACATGCCTGTTTACATGTTGTCTGTTTACATGCCTGTTTACATGTTTTCTGTTTACATGCCTGTTTACATGTTGTTTGTTTACATGCCTGTTTACATGTTGTTTGTTTACATGCCTGTTCACATGTTGTCTGTTTACATGCCTGTTCACATGTTGTCTGTTTACATGCCTGTTTACATGTTGTTTGTTTACATGCCTGTTTACATGTTGTTTGTTCACATGTGTTACATGCCTGTTTACATGTTGTTTGTTTATATGCCTGTTCACATGTTGTTTACATGCCTGTTCACATGTTGTTTGTTTACATGTTGTTTGTTCACATGCCTGTTTACATGTTGTTTGTTTACATGCCTGTTTACATGTAGTCTGTTAACATATCTGTTTACATGTTGTTTGTTTACATGCCTGTTTACATGTTGTCTGTTAACATATCTGTTTACATGTTGTTTGTTTACATGCCTGTTTACATGTTGTTTGTTTACATGCCTGTTTACATGTTGTCTGTTTACATGCCTGTTTACATGTTGTCTGTTTACATGCCTGTTTACATGTTGTCTGTTTACATGTCTGTTCACATGTTGTTTGTTTACATGCCTGTTTACATGTTGTTTGTTTACATGTTGTTTGTTTACATGCCTGTTTACATGTTGTTTGTTCACATGTGTTACATGCCTGTTTACATGTTGTTTGTTTACATGCCTGTTTACATGTTGTTTGTTTACATGCCTGTTTACATGTTGTCTGTTTACATGCCTGTTCACATGTTGTTTGTTTACATGCCTGTTTACATGTTGTCTGTTTACATGCCTGTTTACATGTTGTTTGTTTACATGCCTGTTCACATGTTGTTTGTTTACATGTTGTTTGTTCACATGCCTGTTTACATGTTGTTTGTTTACATGCCTGTTTACATGTAGTCTGTTAACATATCTGTTTACATGTTGTTTGTTTACATGCCTGTTCACATGTTTGTTTACATGCCTGTTTACATGTTGTTTGTTTACATGCCTGTTCACATGTTTGTTTACATGCCTGTTTACATGTTGTCTGTTAACATATCTGTTTACATGTTGTTTGTTTACATGCCTGTTTACATGTTGTTTGTTTACATGCCTGTTTACATGTTGTTTGTTTACATGCCTGTTTACATGTTGTTTGTTTACATGCCTGTTTACATGTTGTCTGTTAACATATCTGTTTACATGTTGTTTGTTTACATGCCTGTTTACATGTTGTTTGTTTACATGCCTGTTTACATGTTGTCTGTTTACATGCCTGTTTACATGTTGTCTGTTTACATGCCTGTTTACATGTTGTCTGTTTACATGTCTGTTCACATGTTGTTTGTTTACATGCCTGTTTACATGTTGTTTGTTTACATGCCTGTTTACATGTTGTTTGTTTACATGTTGTTTGTTTACATGCCTGTTTACATGTTGTTTGTTCACATGTGTTACATGCCTGTTTACATGTTGTTTGTTTACATGTTGTTTGTTTACATGCCTGTTTACATGTTGTTTGTTTACATGCCTGTTTACATGTTGTCTGTTTACATGCCTGTTCACATGTTGTTTGTTTACATGCCTGTTTACATGTTGTCTGTTTACATGCCTGTTTACATGTTGTTTGTTTACATGCCTGTTCACATGTTGTCTGTTTACATGCCTGTTCACATGTTGTCTGTTTACATGCCTGTTTACATGTTGTTTGTTCACATGTGTTACATGCCTGTTTACATGTTGTTTGTTTACATGCCTGTTCACATGTTGTTTGTTCACATGCCTGTTTACATGTTGTTTGTTTACATGCCTGTTTACATGTAGTCTGTTAACATATCTGTTTACATGTTGTTTGTTTACATGCCTGTTCACATGTTTGTTTACATGCCTGTTTACATGTTGTTTGTTTACATGCCTGTTCACATGTTTGTTTACATGCCTGTTTACATGTTGTCTGTTAACATATCTGTTTACATGTTGTTTGTTTACATGCCTGTTTACATGTTGTTTGTTTACATGCCTGTTTACATGTTGTCTGTTAACATATCTGTTTACATGTTGTCTGTTTACATGTTGTTTGTATGTTGTTTGTTTACATGCCTGTTTACATGTTGTTTGTTTACACGCCTGTTTACATGCCTGTTTACATGTTGTTTGTTAACATATCTGTTTACATGGTGTTTGTTTACATGTTGTTTGTTTACATATCTATTTACATGTTGTCTGTTTATATGTTGTCTGTTTACATATTGTTTGTTTACATGCCTGTTTACATTTTGTTTGTTTACATGCCCGTTCACATGTTGTTTATATGCCTGTTCACATGTTGTTTGTTTACATGTTGTTTATTTACATGCCTGTTTACATGTTGTCTGTTTACATGTTGTTTGTTTACATGTTGTTTGTTTGCATGCCTGTTTACATGTTGTTTGTTTACATGTTGTTTTTTAACATGCCTGTTCACATGTTGTTTGTTTACATGTTGTTTGTTTACATGCCTGTTTACATGTTGTCTGTTTACATGTTGTTTGTTTACATGCCTGTTCACATGTTGTTTGTTTACATGTTGTTTGTTTACATGCCTGTTCACATGTTGTTTGTTTACATGTTGTTTGTTTACATGCCTGTTCACATGTTGTTTGTTTACATGTTGTCTGTTTACATGTTGTCTGTTTACATGTTGCCTTTTTACATGTTGTTTGTTTACATGTTGTTTGTTTACATGCATGTTTACATGTTGTCTGTTTACATGTTGTTTGTTTACATGTTGTTTGTTTACATGTTGTTTGTTTACATGTCTGTTTACATGTTGTTTGTTTACATGCCTGTTTACATGTTGTTTGTTTACATGTGTGTCTCTGCAGGCGGAAGACTCTCAGCGTTTGAAGCCAAAGAAAACTTTGTTCAGTGGAGCTCTGAGGAAACACAGCGACTCTGAACACAACACTCAGTCACACACACACCACGGGAAGAGGACCGTGCACAGAGGCTGCCACACAGGTGAGACACATACACACACACATTCTCGCACTTAGTGCTAAGTAAGGACCGAGTAAACCACAAAGTGAGGACCAGTATTTCCAGGTCACTTATGGCGCTTTTCCACTAGCTCGCTTCGGCTCGGCGCGCTATTGCGTGTTTCCACTAGCACGCCGTACCTGCAACCGGGTAGACTTTTGGTATCACCTCAGCCCTGGTTCCAAGTGAGCCGAAGCATTACTAAAACGTGACGTCACCCGACTGCCTTCCACTGATTGGCCGATGAGTGTCGTCACTGGAAGCGTCATAACCGCGCGACGACCGACTAGAATGTAAATCCAACTCCACATTTTACTGCTTCAGTTTGTACTGCTACGAGATGGCTTCGCAGAGGAAATCCACTCCTCGGTCGGTCGAGGAGGTCCAGACGTTCCTGACTCTGGTTGCCGAAGATACGATTTGTACGTTACTCGGCGCCGTGTAAATGACGTCACGGAGGTTTCGCGCAGCCGTGTTACGATGACCCCGCACACGTCGAAGAGGCACGAAGTGATACTCGGTTGTTATGGAAACACAACCAAACCGAGCCGTGCCGAGCTAGTGGAAATGCGCCAAACAAAGTGTCATTCCAGACACTCGGTGGCATAGTGATCCAATACACTGCTTCAGACTTTGAGAAGCACAATGTAACCTATGTAAAAATGACCTCACTATGTAAAATGTCCTCACTGGTTAAAAACTTGAGGCTCACTCAACATGCAGTGCAAGAACACACACACTGAGTTAGAGGTGGAGGAGCAGCCGTTGTTTCAGGAAGACGAGGAAACCAGCATCTTCCTGTCTTATTCTAAACCTGAGTGTGTGTGTGTGTGTGTGTGTGTGTGTGTGTGTGTGTGTGTGTGTTTTCCCAGATGACACAGTGAGGTCAGAGAGCAGCTCGGCATCAGACTCACCGGGACACGACAACGGTAACACACACATGCTGACCTTCCTGTCTTTGTGAGGACCGAGTTCTACACACTTTGTTCTCAGGACGCCTCGTTCACCTGTTGATGCATGTGATGCATGTGATGCATGTGATGCATGTGATGCATGTGATGCATGTGACAGTGAAGGCCTGAAGCTGATTTCCCTTAAGCTCTAAACTCTGTAAACTTTAGCAACATTTGAAACATTTTCAGGTGAGAAAGTAGTCGTTTAGATCCCCAACGTGTTGAAAACCTGACAAAATACCGGCTGTTTACAATTTTGTTCCCACGAATTCGGCGCTACTAAAGCTAGCCGCAGTGAGCTAACGCACTTCCGGTTATTTTCACAAAATAAAATACCCGTTGCCTTTTATCATAGGGAAAGCCATTACCATACAATTGGTGCTTTCGTTTTGAAAACAGGAAGTGAACCTACCCTCGTTGTAGCTAGCTTGAAACTGCCGTTTTGACAGGAAATGACGATCGGCGACGTCAAGTTACGTTGCATCTTGGGTAGTTTGAGTATGAGTAGTAACCTCATGATGCATTCACTGCCATCCCAGCCTGTCTTCATCACTTCCTGTTTCTGTCTCAGATGATGGCGTGCCCCAGTGCCGCCCCCTGCTGGTCTCTGCCGGCTCTCCTGTGGAGCTTTTCTTCCACAACAAACCCAGGAACAACAAGTAGGTTTGGTTGGTCCATCCTCTGTCTCACTGCTTTCTGATTGGTCCATCCTCTGTCTCACTGCTCTCTGATTGGTCCATCTTCTTTCTCACTGCTCTCTGATTGGTCCATCCTCTGTCTCACTGCTCTCTGATTGGTCCATCTTCTGTCTCACTGCTCTCTGATTGGTCCATCTTCTTTCTCACTGCTCTCTGATTGGTCCATCCTCTGTCTCACTGCTCTCTGATTGGTCCATCTTCTGTCTCACTGCTTTCTGATTGGTCCATCCTCTGTCTCACTGCTCTCTGATTGGTCCATCTTCTTTCTCACTGCTTTCTGATTGGTCCATCCTCTGTCTCACTGCTCTCTGATTGGTCCATCTTCTGTCTCACTGCTCTCTGATTGGTCCATCTTCTGTCTCACTGCTCTCTGATTGGTCCATCTTCTTTCTCACAGCTCTCTGATTGGTCCATTATTCTGGTTTAAACCAATTTAACATTTCTTCTCTTCTTTCAGAACCGACCCTCCAGAGACTCTTCAGAACCAGAAGCCCCCCCCTCTGCCTCCCTCCCATCCTCCCCCTCTTCCCCCTCGATCTCAGGACTCCTCCCCCTCGTCCTCCGACCCGGGGGGGGGAGGCCGGGCAGTTTGCCCCATCCTGGGGCCGAGCTGCCCCCCAGAGGAGGAACCGGGGGTGCAGCAGGGGGGAGGCTGGGTGTCCCGGGGAACCAACGCCACGGGGGCGTTTTGGAGCTCCGAGACGGCGACGGACAGACGGACGAGGGCGAATAACGGCGTCCCTGAGGAGGCAGAGAGGGGGGGGGCAGGGAGAGGAAGAGGGGCAGGAAGAGGGGGCGGTTACAGCGAGGTTCTGCTGGACTACGTTTGGGGGAAGCAGCTGCAGCGGCAGCAGCCCAGCAGGCAGCCAATCCCGTCGCAGCTGTACGGTGGCACCAAGCAGCCGGCCGGAGCCCCGCCCACCTACGGCGGCCACCAGGGTGACCAGCGGCGAGTCACCCGCACCAAGTCCTGCGGCCCGTTCCTGCCCACCGAAGCCCCGCCCCCCATCCAGCCGGACCCCCACCCCCACCTGCTGCCGCCCCGGCCGCCGCCGCTGCCCCCCCACCAGGACTCCCAGCTGGAGGAGGCCACCAGGAGCCTCCACAAAGCCCTGGCCCTGGAAGGTGAGCACCCAGCCGGGGGGGCGGACCGGACCGGTTCTCCTGGGTCTGAACCAGAATGTTTACCCGGTTCTGGGTCAGAACCGCTGCTCAGGTGTAACTCTGCTGGTGTCTGATTCTCAGGTCTGAGGGACTGGTACCTGAGGAACACCTTAGGCTCCGCCCAGCCGAACCCGGTGGGTGGGAAGGTCACAGCTGGCGCCAAGATGAACGCCACGCTCAAGGCCGGAGGGGGCGGAGCTTTGCAGCGCAGACGAACAACTCACGGCATCATCCAGCAGGCGACCTATCAGACAGAGGCGGGTCATCACGCCGTGCCGCATCACAAACCGACGCTGCCGCATTCCGCCACCTTCCACGGACACCCGCTGCACGGCAGGTAAAAGTCCGCCGACAATTGTTTTTGAGCCATTGAGTTCCACGCCATGATCTCCTCCAGGCAGGTGGAAACTGTGGAAACTGTGGATAGGGCTGCAGAGGGCGCTGGGTTGGTTTTAATGTAGAGTTGGGTGTCATCAGCCGGCATGGAAAGATATTCCATCCCGGCTGATGACACGACCAAAGGGGAGCATGTACAATGTGAAGAGGGGCCGAGGACGGAACCTTGATGGACACCACAGGTAACACCACAGGTAAAAATCTGATTTTGCACCTCCCAGGGATACATATTCTGTTCTGTAAGTGAGATATGATGTGAACCAGGCCAGGGTGGTGTCAGAAAGTCCGATGGAGGAGTGGAGGCGGTGTAGAAGGATGTGAAGTGATCAGCATCAGCGGTCAGTAGCAGGTCATCGGTAACCCTGACCAGAGCGGTTTCTGTACTGTGGCCAGAGCGGAAACCAGACTGGAACTTCTCATACAAGCTGTTAGTGGTGAGGTGGTTGTGAAGTTGGGCAGAAACGACCTTTTCCAACACCTTTGATAGGAAAGGTAGGTTGGAGATGGGGCGGTAGCTGACAGCTGCTTCTGGGTCCAGGCTGGGCTGTTTGAGTAGTGGCTTGATGACGGCAGTTTTCAGAGACGTAGGAACATGGCCGGACCGGAGGGACCGATTGATGATTTTGGTGATCATGGGACTTATTGCAGAGGAGTGACTTTTAATAAGGACTGAGGGGAATGGGTCCAGGTGGAGGGCTTCATCTTCCTCAGGATGACTTCGGTGTCATGCTGTGTGGTGTCAGTGGCTGTGTTCGAAACCGCCTACTACATACTACATTCTACATACTGCATACTACATACTACATACTGCATACTGCATACTGCATACCGCATACCGCATACCGCATACTGCATACCACATTCTGCATACCGCATACCGCATACTGCATACTGGATACTGCATACTAGATACTGCATACTAGATACTGCATACTGCATACTGCATACTACATACTGCATACTACATACTGCATACTACATACTGCATACTGCATACTGCATACTAGATACTGCATACTAGATACTGCATACTGCATACTGCATACTACATACTGCATACTGCATACTGCATACTAGATACTGCATACTGCAGACTGCATACTGCATACTACATACTGCAGACTGCATACTGCATACTGCAGACTGCATAGTACATACTGCAGACTGCAGACTGCATACTACATACTGCAGACTGCAGACTGCATACTACATACTGCAGACTGCATACTGCATACTGCAGACTGCATACTAGATACTGCATACTGCATAGTACATACTGCATACTGCAGACTGCATACTGCAGACTGCATACTGCATACTGCATAGTACATACTGCATACTGCATACTACATACTGCATACTGCAGACTGCATACTGCATACTGCATACTACATACTACATACTGCATACTACATACTGCATACTGCAGACTGCATACTGCATACTGCATACTACATACTGCATACTGCAGACTGCAGACTGCATACTGCATACCGCATACTGCATACTGCATAGTACATACTGCATACTACATACTGCATACTACATACTGCATACTGCAGACTGCATACTGCAGACTGCATACTGCATACTGCAGACTGCATACTGCATACTGCATACTACATACTGCATACTACATACTGCATACTACATACTACATACTGCAGACTGCATACTGCATACTGCAGACTGCATACTGCAGACTGCATACTGCATACTGCATACTACATACTGCATACTACATACTACATACTGCATACTGCAGACTGCATACTGCATAGTACATACTGCATACTGCATACTACATACTGCATACTGCAGACTGCAGACTGCATACTGCATACCGCATACTGCATACTACATACTGCATACTACATACTGCATACTACATACTGCATACTACATACTACATACTGCATACTGCATACTACATACTGCATACTACATACTGCATACTACATACTGCATACTGCATACTGCAGACTGCATACTGCATACCGCATACCGCATACTACATACTGCATACTACATACTGCATACTACATACTGCATACTGCAGACTGCATACTGCATACTGCAGACTGCATACTGCAGACTGCAGACTGCATACTGCATACTACATACTAAATACTGCATACTGCATACTACATACTGCATACTACATACTGCATACTGCAGACTGCATACTGCATACTGCAGACTGCAGACTGCAGACTGCATACTGCATACTACATACTGCATACTACATACTGCATACTGCAGACTGCAGACTGCATACTGCAGACTGCATACTACATACTGCATACTACATACTGCATACTGCAGACTGCATACTGCATACTGCAGACTGCATACTGCAGACTGCAGACTGCATACTGCATACTACATACTGCATACTGCAGACTGCATACTACATACTGCATACTGCATACTACATACTACATACTACATACTGCATACTGCATAGTACATACTGCATACTGCATACTACATACTGCATACTACATACTGCATACTACATACTACATACTGCAGACTGCAAACTGCATACTGCAGACTGCATACTGCAGACTGCATACTGCATACTGCATACTACATACTGCATACTACATACTACATACTGCATACTGCAGACTGCATACTGCATACTGCATACTACATACTGCATACTACATACTACATACTGCATACTACATACTGCATACTACATACTACATACTGCATACTGCAGACTGCATACTGCATAGTACATACTGCATACTGCATACTACATACTGCATACTGCAGACTGCAGACTGCATACTGCATACCGCATACTGCATACTACATACTGCATACTACATACTGCATACTGCAGACTGCATACTACATACTGCATACTACATACTGCATACTGCAGACTGCATACTGCATACTGCAGACTGCATACTGCATACCGCATACTGCATACTACATACTGCATACTGCATACTGCATACTACATACTGCATACTGCAGACTGCATACTGCATACTGCAGACTGCATACTGCATACTGCAGACTGCATACTGCATACTACATACTACATACTGCATACTGCATACTACATACTGCATACTACATACTGCATACTGCAGACTGCATACTGCATACTGCATACTGCATACTGCATACTACATACTGCATACTGCAGACTGCATACTGCAGACTGCATACTGCAGACTGCAGACTGCATACTGCATACTACATACTGCATACTACATACTGCATACTGCATACTGCATACTACATACTGCATACTACATACTGCATACTGCAGACTGCAGACTGCATACTGCATACTACATACTGCATACTACATACTGCATACTGCAGACTGCATACTGCATACTGCAGACCGCATACTGCATACCGCATACTGCATACTGCATACTGCATACTACATACTGCATACTACATACTGCATACTGCAGACTGCATACTGCATACTGCAGACTGCATACTGCAGACTGCAGACTGCATACTACATACTGCATACTGCAGACTGCATACTACATACTGCATACTGCATACTACATACTACATACTACATACTGCATACTGCATAGTACATACTGCATACTGCATACTACATACTGCATACTGCAGACTGCATACTGCATACCGCATACTGCATACAGCATAGTACATACTGCATACTACATACTGCATACTACATACTGCATACTGCAGACTGCATACTGCATACTGCAGACTGCATACTGCATACTGCATACTACATACTGCATACTACATACTGCATACTACATACTACATACTGCATACTGCAGACTGCATACTGCATAGTACATACTGCATACTGCATACTACATACTGCATACTGCATACTACATACTGCATACTGCATACTGCATACTACATACTGCAGACTGCATACTGCATAGTACATACTGCATACTGCATACTACATACTGCATACTGCAGACTGCAGACTGCATACTGCATACCGCATACTGCATACTACATACTGCATACTACATACTGCATACTACATACTGCATACTGCATACTGCAGACTGCATACTGCATACTGCAGACTGCATACTGCAGACTGCATACTGCATACTGCATACTACATACTGCATACTACATACTGCAGACTGCATACTGCATACTGCAGACTGCATACTGCAGACTGCAGACTGCATACTGCATACTGCATACTACATACTGCATACTGGAGACTGCATACTACATACTGCATACTGCATACTACATACTACATACTACATACTGCATACTGCATAGTACATACTGCATACTGCATACTACATACTGCATACTGCAGACTGCAGACTGCATACTGCATACCGCATACTGCATACAGCATAGTACATACTGCATACTACATACTGCATACTACATACTGCATACTGCAGACTGCATACTGCATACTGCATACTACATACTGCATACTACATACTGCATACCGCATACTGCATACTACATACTGCATACTACATACTGCATACTGCAGACTGCATACTACATACTGCATACTACATACTGCATACTGCAGACTGCATACTGCATACTGCAGACTGCATACTGCATACCGCATACTGCATACTACATACTGCATACTACATACTGCATACTACATACTGCATACTGCAGACTGCATACTGCATACTGCAGACTGCATACTGCATACTGCAGACTGCATACTGCAGACTGCAGACTGCATACTGCATACTACATACTACATACTGCATACTGCATACTACATACTGCATACTGCATACTGCATACTGCAGACTGCATACTGCATACTGCATACTGCATACTGCATACTGCATACTGCAGACTGCATACTGCAGACTGCATACTGCAGACTGCAGACTGCATACTGCATACTACATACTGCATACTACATACTGCATACTGCATACTGCATACTACATACTGCATACTACATACTGCATACTGCAGACTGCAGACTGCATACTGCATACTACATACTGCATACTACATACTGCATACTGCAGACTGCATACTGCATACTGCAGACCGCATACTGCATACCGCATACTGCATACTGCATACTGCATACTACATACTGCATACTACATACTGCATACTGCAGACTGCATACTGCATACTGCAGACTGCATACTGCAGACTGCAGACTGCATACTACATACTGCATACTGCAGACTGCATACTACATACTGCATACTGCATACTACATACTACATACTACATACTGCATACTGCATAGTACATACTGCATACTGCATACTACATACTGCATACTGCAGACTGCATACTGCATACCGCATACTGCATACAGCATAGTACATACTGCATACTACATACTGCATACTACATACTGCATACTGCAGACTGCATACTGCATACTGCAGACTGCATACTGCATACTGCATACTACATACTGCATACTACATACTGCATACTACATACTACATACTGCATACTGCAGACTGCATACTGCATAGTACATACTGCATACTGCATACTACATACTGCATACTGCATACTACATACTGCATACTGCATACTGCATACTACATACTGCATACTGCATACTACATACTGCATACTGCAGACTGCATACTGCATAGTACATACTGCATACTGCATACTACATACTGCATACTGCAGACTGCAGACTGCAGACTGCATACTGCATAGTACATACTGCATACTGCATACTACATACTGCAGACTGCAGACTGCATACTGCAGACTGCATACTGCATACTGCATACTACATACTGCAGACTGCATACTGCATACTGCATACTACATACTGCATACTACATAGTACATACTGCATACTGCAGACTGCATACTGCATAGTACATACTGCATACTACATACTGCAGACTGCAGACTGCATACTGCATACCGCATACTGCATACTACATACTGCATACTACATACTGCATACTACATACTGCATACTGCATACTGCAGACTGCATACTGCATACTGCAGACTGCATACTGCATACTGCAGACTGCATACTGCATACTGCATACTACATACTGCATACTGGAGACTGCATACTACATACTGCATACTGCATACTACATACTACATACTACATACTGCATACTGCATAGTACATACTGCATACTGCATACTACATACTGCATACTGCAGACTGCAGACTGCATACTGCATACCGCATACTGCATACAGCATAGTACATACTGCATACTACATACTGCATACTACATACTGCATACTGCAGACTGCATACTGCATACTGCATACTACATACTGCATACTACATACTGCATACTACATACTACATACTGCATACTGCAGACTGCATACTGCATAGTACATACTGCATACTGCATACTGCATACTACATACTACATACTGCATACTGCAGACTGCATACTGCATAGTACATACTACATACTGCATACTGCAGACTGCAGACTGCATACTGCATAGTACATACTGCATACTACATACTGCAGACTGCAGACTGCATACTGCAGACTGCATACTGCATACTGCATACTGCAGACTGCATACTGCATAGTACATACTGCATACTGCATACTACATACTACATACTACATACTGCATACTGCAGACTGCATACTACATACTGCATACTACATACTGCAGACTGCATACTGCATAGTACATACTGCATAGTACATACTGCATACTACATACTACATACTGCATAGTACATACTGCATAGTACATACTGCATACTACATACTGCAGACTGCATACTGCAGACTGCATACTGCATACTGCATAGTACATACTGCATACTACATACTGCATACTACATACTACATACTGCATAGTACATACTGCATAGTACATACTGCATACTACATACTACATACTGCATAGTACATACTTCATAGTACATACTGCATACTACATACTACATACTGCATAGTACATACTGCATAGTACATACTGCATACTACATACTGCAGACTGCATACTGCATAGTACATACTGCATACTACATACTACATACTGCATAGTACATACTGCATAGTACATACTGCATACTACATACTGCAGACTGCATACTGCAGACTGCATACTGCATACTGCATACTGCAGACTGCATACTGCATAGTACATACTGCATAGTACATACTTAATACTACATACTACATACTACATACTGCATACTGCAGACTGCATACTGCATAGTACATACTGCATACTGCATACTACATACTGCAGACTGCATACTGCATACTGCAGACTGCATACTGCAGACTGCAGACTGCATACTGCATACTGCATACTGCAGACTGCATACTACATACTGCATACTGCATACTACATACTGCATACTACATACTACATACTGCATACTGCAGACTGCATAGTACATACTGCATACTGCATACTACATACTGCATACTGCAGACTGCAGACTGCATACTGCATACCGCATACCGCATAGTACATACTGCATACTACATACTGCATACTACATACTGCATACTGCAGACTGCATACTGCAGACTGCATACTGCATACTGCAGACTGCATACTGCAGACTGCATACTGCATACTGCATACTACATACTGCATACTACATACTACATACTGCATACTGCAGACTGCATACTGCATAGTACATACTGCATACTGCATACTACATACTGCATACTGCAGACTGCAGACTGCATACTGCATACCGCATACTGCATACTGCATAGTACATACTGCATACCACATACTGCATACTACATACTGCATACTGCATACTGCATACTGCATACTACATACTGCATACTACATACTGCATACTGCATACTACATACTGCATACTGCAGACTGCATACTGCATAGTACATACTGCATACTGCATACTACATACTGCATACTGCATACTACATACTGCATACTGCATACTGCATACTACATACTACATACTGCATACTGCAGACTGCATACTGCATAGTACATACTGCATACTACATACTGCATACTGCAGACTGCAGACTGCATACTGCATACTACACTGCATACTGCATAGTACATACTGCATACTGCATACTACATACTACATACTACATACTGCATACTGCAGACTGCATACTGCATAGTACATACTGCAGACTGCATACTGCAGACTGCATACTGCATAGTACATACTGCATAGTACATACTGCATACTACATACTACATACTGCATACTGCAGACTGCATACTGCATAGTACATACTGCATACTGCATACTACATACTGCAGACTGCATACTGCATACTGCAGACTACATACTGCATACTGCAGACTGCATACTACATACTGCATACTGCATACTACATACTGCATACTACATACTACATACTACATACTGCATACTGCAGACTGCATACTGCATAGTACATACTGCATACTGCATACTACATACTGCATACTGCAGACTGCAGACTGCATACTGCATACCGCATACTGCATACTGCATAGTACATACTGCATACTACATACTGCATACTACATACTGCATACTGCAGACTGCATACTGCATACTACATACTACATACTGCAGACTGCATACTGCAGACTGCATACTGCAGACTGCATACTGCATACTGCATACTACATACTGCATACTGCAGACTGCATACTACATACTGCATACTGCATACTACATACTACATACTGCATACTGCAGACTGCATACTGCATAGTACATACTGCATACTGCATACTGCATACTACATACTGCATACTGCAGACTGCAGACTGCATACTGCATACCGCATACTGCATACCGCATAGTACATACTGCATACTACATACTGCATACTACATACTGCATACTGCAGACTGCATACTGCATACTGCAGACTGCATACTGCATACTGCATACTACATACTGCATACTACATACTGCATACTACATACTACATACTGCAGACTGCATACTGCAGACTGCATACTGCAGACTGCAGACTGCATACTACATACTGCATACTACATACTACATACTGCATACTGCAGACTGCATACTGCATAGTACATACTGCATACTGCATACTACATACTGCATACTGCAGACTGCAGACTGCATACTGCATACCGCATACTGCATACTACATACTGCATACTACATACTGCATACTGCAGACTGCATACTACATACTGCATACTACATACTGCATACTACATACTGCATACTGCAGACTGCATACTGCATACTGCAGACTGCATACTGCATACTGCATACTACATACTGCATACTACATACTGCATACTGCAGACTGCATACTGCATACTGCAGACTGCATACTGCATACTGCAGACTGCATACTGCAGACTGCAGACTGCATACTGCATACTACATACTACATACTGCATACTGCATACTACATACTGCATACTACATACTGCATACTGCAGACTGCATACTGCAGACTGCAGACTGCATACTGCATACTGCATACTACATACTGCATACTACATACTGCATACTGCAGACTGCATACTGCATACTGCAGACCGCATACTGCATACCGCATACTGCATACCGCATACTGCATACTACATACCGCATACTACATACTGCATACTGCAGACTGCATACTGCATACTGCAGACTGCATACTGCATACTGCAGACTGCATACTGCAGACTGCAGACTGCATACTGCATACTACATACTGCATACTGCAGACTGCATACTACATACTGCATACTGCATACTACATACTACATACTACATACTGCATACTGCATAGTACATACTGCATACTGCATACTACATACTGCATACTGCAGACTGCATACTGCATACCGCATACTGCATACTGCATACTACATACTGCATACTACATACTGCATACTGCAGACTGCATACTGCATACTGCAGACTGCATACTGCATACTGCATACTGCATACTACATACTGCATACTACATACTGCATACTACATACTACATACTGCATACTGCAGACTGCATACTGCATAGTACATACTGCATACTGCATACTACATACTGCATACTGCATACTACATACTACATACTGCATACTGCAGACTGCATACTGCATAGTACATACTGCATACTGCATACTACATACTGCATACTGCAGACTGCAGACTGCATACTGCAGACTGCATAGTACATACTGCATACTGCATACTACATACTGCAGACTGCAGACTGCATACTGCAGACTGCATACTGCATACTGCATACTGCAGACTGCAGACTGCATACCGCATACTCCATACTGCATAGTACATACTGCATACTACATACTGCATACTACATACTGCATACTGCAGACTGCATACTGCAGACTGCATACTGCATACTGCATACTACATACTGCATACTACATACTGCATACTACATACTACATACTGCAGACTGCATACTGCATACTGCAGACTGCATACTGCAGACTGCAGACTGCATACTGCATACTGCATACTGCAGACTGCATACTGCATACTGCATACTACATACTGCATACTACATACTACATACTGCATACTGCAGACTGCATACTGCATAGTACATACTGCATACTGCATACTACATACTGCATACTGCAGACTGCAGACTGCATACTGCATACCGCATACTGCATACTACATACTGCATACTACATACTGCATACTGCAGACTGCATACTACATACTGCATACTACATACTGCATACTGCAGACTGCATACTGCATACTGCATACTACATACTGCATACTACATACTGCAGACTGCATACTGCATACTGCAGACTGCATACTGCAGACTGCAGACTGCATACTGCATACTGCATACTACATACTGCATACTGGAGACTGCATACTACATACTGCATACTGCATACTACATACTACATACTACATACTGCATACTGCATAGTACATACTGCATACTGCATACTACATACTGCATACTGCAGACTGCAGACTGCATACTGCATACCGCATACTGCATACAGCATAGTACATACTGCATACTACATACTGCATACTACATACTGCATACTGCAGACTGCATACTGCATACTGCATACTACATACTGCATACTACATACTGCATACTACATACTACATACTGCATACTGCAGACTGCATACTGCATAGTACATACTGCATACTGCATACTGCATACTACATACTACATACTGCATACTGCAGACTGCATACTGCATAGTACATACTACATACTGCATACTGCAGACTGCAGACTGCATACTGCATAGTACATACTGCATACTACATACTGCAGACTGCAGACTGCATACTGCAGACTGCATACTGCATACTGCATACTGCAGACTGCATACTGCATAGTACATACTGCATACTGCATACTACATACTACATACTACATACTGCATACTGCAGACTGCATACTACATACTGCATACTACATACTGCAGACTGCATACTGCATAGTACATACTGCATACTACATACTACATACTGCATAGTACATACTGCATAGTACATACTGCATACTACATACTGCAGACTGCATACTGCAGACTGCATACTGCATACTGCATAGTACATACTGCATACTACATACTGCATACTACATACTACATACTGCATAGTACATACTGCATAGTACATACTGCATACTACATACTACATACTGCATAGTACATACTTCATAGTACATACTGCATACTACATACTACATACTGCATAGTACATACTGCATAGTACATACTGCATACTACATACTGCAGACTGCATACTGCATAGTACATACTGCATACTACATACTACATACTGCATAGTACATACTGCATAGTACATACTGCATACTACATACTGCAGACTGCATACTGCAGACTGCATACTGCATACTGCATACTGCAGACTGCATACTGCATAGTACATACTGCATAGTACATACTTAATACTACATACTACATACTACATACTGCATACTGCAGACTGCATACTGCATAGTACATACTGCATACTGCATACTACATACTGCAGACTGCATACTGCATACTGCAGACTGCATACTGCAGACTGCAGACTGCATACTGCATACTGCATACTGCAGACTGCATACTACATACTGCATACTGCATACTACATACTGCATACTACATACTACATACTGCATACTGCAGACTGCATAGTACATACTGCATACTGCATACTACATACTGCATACTGCAGACTGCAGACTGCATACTGCATACCGCATACCGCATAGTACATACTGCATACTACATACTGCATACTACATACTGCATACTGCAGACTGCATACTGCAGACTGCATACTGCATACTGCAGACTGCATACTGCAGACTGCATACTGCATACTGCATACTACATACTGCATACTACATACTACATACTGCATACTGCAGACTGCATACTGCATAGTACATACTGCATACTGCATACTACATACTGCATACTGCAGACTGCAGACTGCATACTGCATACCGCATACTGCATACTGCATAGTACATACTGCATACCACATACTGCATACTACATACTGCATACTGCATACTGCATACTGCATACTACATACTGCATACTACATACTGCATACTGCATACTACATACTGCATACTGCAGACTGCATACTGCATAGTACATACTGCATACTGCATACTACATACTGCATACTGCATACTACATACTGCATACTGCATACTGCATACTACATACTACATACTGCATACTGCAGACTGCATACTGCATAGTACATACTGCATACTACATACTGCATACTGCAGACTGCAGACTGCATACTGCATACTACACTGCATACTGCATAGTACATACTGCATACTGCATACTACATACTACATACTACATACTGCATACTGCAGACTGCATACTGCATAGTACATACTGCAGACTGCATACTGCAGACTGCATACTGCATAGTACATACTGCATAGTACATACTGCATACTACATACTACATACTGCATACTGCAGACTGCATACTGCATAGTACATACTGCATACTGCATACTACATACTGCAGACTGCATACTGCATACTGCAGACTACATACTGCATACTGCAGACTGCATACTACATACTGCATACTGCATACTACATACTGCATACTACATACTACATACTACATACTGCATACTGCAGACTGCATACTGCATAGTACATACTGCATACTGCATACTACATACTGCATACTGCAGACTGCAGACTGCATACTGCATACCGCATACTGCATACTGCATAGTACATACTGCATACTACATACTGCATACTACATACTGCATACTGCAGACTGCATACTGCATACTACATACTACATACTGCAGACTGCATACTGCAGACTGCATACTGCAGACTGCATACTGCATACTGCATACTACATACTGCATACTGCAGACTGCATACTACATACTGCATACTGCATACTACATACTACATACTGCATACTGCAGACTGCATACTGCATAGTACATACTGCATACTGCATACTGCATACTACATACTGCATACTGCAGACTGCAGACTGCATACTGCATACCGCATACTGCATACCGCATAGTACATACTGCATACTACATACTGCATACTACATACTGCATACTGCAGACTGCATACTGCATACTGCAGACTGCATACTGCATACTGCATACTACATACTGCATACTACATACTGCATACTACATACTACATACTGCAGACTGCATACTGCAGACTGCATACTGCAGACTGCAGACTGCATACTGCATACTGCATACTACATACTGCATACTACATACTACATACTGCATACTGCAGACTGCATACTGCATAGTACATACTGCATACTGCATACTACATACTGCATACTGCAGACTGCAGACTGCATACTGCATACCGCATACTGCATACTACATACTGCATACTACATACTGCATACTGCAGACTGCATACTACATACTGCATACTACATACTGCATACTACATACTGCATACTGCAGACTGCATACTGCATACTGCAGACTGCATACTGCATACTGCATACTACATACTGCATACTACATACTGCATACTGCAGACTGCATACTGCATACTGCAGACTGCATACTGCATACTGCAGACTGCATACTGCAGACTGCAGACTGCATACTGCATACTACATACTACATACTGCATACTGCATACTACATACTGCATACTACATACTGCATACTGCAGACTGCATACTGCAGACTGCAGACTGCATACTGCATACTGCATACTACATACTGCATACTACATACTGCATACTGCAGACTGCATACTGCATACTGCAGACCGCATACTGCATACCGCATACTGCATACCGCATACTGCATACTACATACCGCATACTACATACTGCATACTGCAGACTGCATACTGCATACTGCAGACTGCATACTGCATACTGCAGACTGCATACTGCAGACTGCAGACTGCATACTGCATACTACATACTGCATACTGCAGACTGCATACTACATACTGCATACTGCATACTACATACTACATACTACATACTGCATACTGCATAGTACATACTGCATACTGCATACTACATACTGCATACTGCAGACTGCATACTGCATACCGCATACTGCATACTGCATACTACATACTGCATACTACATACTGCATACTGCAGACTGCATACTGCATACTGCAGACTGCATACTGCATACTGCATACTGCATACTACATACTGCATACTACATACTGCATACTACATACTACATACTGCATACTGCAGACTGCATACTGCATAGTACATACTGCATACTGCATACTACATACTGCATACTGCATACTACATACTACATACTGCATACTGCAGACTGCATACTGCATAGTACATACTGCATACTGCATACTACATACTGCATACTGCAGACTGCAGACTGCATACTGCAGACTGCATAGTACATACTGCATACTGCATACTACATACTGCAGACTGCAGACTGCATACTGCAGACTGCATACTGCATACTGCATACTGCAGACTGCAGACTGCATACCGCATACTCCATACTGCATAGTACATACTGCATACTACATACTGCATACTACATACTGCATACTGCAGACTGCATACTGCAGACTGCATACTGCATACTGCATACTACATACTGCATACTACATACTGCATACTACATACTACATACTGCAGACTGCATACTGCATACTGCAGACTGCATACTGCAGACTGCAGACTGCATACTGCATACTGCATACTGCAGACTGCATACTGCATACTGCATACTACATACTGCATACTACATACTACATACTGCATACTGCAGACTGCATACTGCATAGTACATACTGCATACTGCATACTACATACTGCATACTGCAGACTGCAGACTGCATACTGCATACCGCATACTGCATACTACATACTGCATACTACATACTGCATACTGCAGACTGCATACTACATACTGCATACTACATACTGCATACTGCAGACTGCATACTGCATACTGCAGACTGCATACTGCATACCGCATACTGCATACTACATACTGCATACTACATACTGCATACTACATACTGCATACTGCAGACTGCATACTGCATACTGCAGACTGCATACTGCATACTGCAGACTGCATACTGCAGACTGCAGACTGCATACTGCATACTACATACTACATACTGCATAATGCATACTACATACTGCATACTACATACTGCATACTGCAGACTGCATACTGCATACTGCATACTGCATACTGCATACTACATACTGCATACTGCAGACTGCATACTGCAGACTGCATACTGCAGACTGCAGACTGCATACTGCATACTACATACTGCATACTACATACTGCATACTGCATACTGCATACTACATACTGCATACTACATACTGCATACTGCAGACTGCAGACTGCATACTGCATACTGCATACTGCAGACTGCATACTGCATACTGCAGACCGCATACTGCATACCGCATACTGCATACTGCATACTGCATACTACATACTGCATACTACATACTGCATACTGCAGACTGCATACTGCATACTGCAGACTGCATACTGCAGACTGCAGACTGCATACTACATACTGCATACTGCAGACTGCATACTACATACTGCATACTGCATACTACATACTACATACTACATACTGCATACTGCATAGTACATACTGCATACTGCATACTACATACTGCATACTGCAGACTGCATACTGCATACCGCATACTGCATACAGCATAGTACATACTGCATACTACATACTGCATACTACATACTGCATACTGCAGACTGCATACTGCATACTGCAGACTGCATACTGCAGACTGCATACTGCATACTGCATACTACATACTGCATACTACATACTGCATACTACATACTACATACTGCATACTGCAGACTGCATACTGCATAGTACATACTGCATACTGCATACTACATACTGCATACTGCATACTACATACTGCATACTGCATACTGCATACTACATACTGCATACTGCATACTACATACTGCATACTGCAGACTGCATACTGCATAGTACATACTGCATACTGCATACTACATACTGCATACTGCAGACTGCAGACTGCAGACTGCATACTGCATAGTACATACTGCATACTGCATACTACATACTGCAGACTGCAGACTGCATACTGCAGACTGCATACTGCATACTGCATACTACATACTGCAGACTGCATACTGCATACTGCATACTACATACTGCATACTACATACTACATACTGCATACTGCAGACTGCATACTGCATAGTACATACTGCATACTACATACTGCAGACTGCAGACTGCATACTGCATACCGCATACTGCATACTACATACTGCATACTACATACTGCATACTACATACTGCATACTGCATACTGCAGACTGCATACTGCATACTGCAGACTGCATACTGCAGACTGCATACTGCATACTGCATACTACATACTGCATACTACATACTGCAGACTGCATACTGCATACTGCAGACTGCATACTGCAGACTGCAGACTGCATACTGCATACTGCATACTACATACTGCATACTGGAGACTGCATACTACATACTGCATACTGCATACTACATACTACATACTACATACTGCATACTGCATAGTACATACTGCATACTGCATACTACATACTGCATACTGCAGACTGCAGACTGCATACTGCATACCGCATACTGCATACAGCATAGTACATACTGCATACTACATACTGCATACTACATACTGCATACTGCAGACTGCATACTGCATACTGCATACTACATACTGCATACTACATACTGCATACCGCATACTGCATACTACATACTGCATACTACATACTGCATACTGCAGACTGCATACTACATACTGCATACTACATACTGCATACTGCAGACTGCATACTGCATACTGCAGACTGCATACTGCATACCGCATACTGCATACTACATACTGCATACTACATACTGCATACTACATACTGCATACTGCAGACTGCATACTGCATACTGCAGACTGCATACTGCATACTGCAGACTGCATACTGCAGACTGCAGACTGCATACTGCATACTACATACTACATACTGCATACTGCATACTACATACTGCATACTGCATACTGCATACTGCAGACTGCATACTGCATACTACATACTGCATACTGCAGACTGCATACTGCAGACTGCATACTGCAGACTGCAGACTGCATACTGCATACTACATACTGCATACTACATACTGCATACTGCATACTGCATACTACATACTGCATACTACATACTGCATACTGCAGACTGCAGACTGCATACTGCATACTACATACTGCATACTACATACTGCATACTGCAGACTGCATACTGCATACTGCAGACCGCATACTGCATACCGCATACTGCATACTGCATACTGCATACTACATACTGCATACTACATACTGCATACTGCAGACTGCATACTGCATACTGCAGACTGCATACTGCAGACTGCAGACTGCATACTACATACTGCATACTGCAGACTGCATACTACATACTGCATACTGCATACTACATACTACATACTACATACTGCATACTGCATAGTACATACTGCATACTGCATACTACATACTGCATACTGCAGACTGCATACTGCATACCGCATACTGCATACAGCATAGTACATACTGCATACTACATACTGCATACTACATACTGCATACTGCAGACTGCATACTGCATACTGCAGACTGCATACTGCATACTGCATACTACATACTGCATACTACATACTGCATACTACATACTACATACTGCATACTGCAGACTGCATACTGCATAGTACATACTGCATACTGCATACTACATACTGCATACTGCATACTACATACTGCATACTGCATACTGCATACTACATACTGCATACTGCATACTACATACTGCATACTGCAGACTGCATACTGCATAGTACATACTGCATACTGCATACTACATACTGCATACTGCAGACTGCAGACTGCAGACTGCATACTGCATAGTACATACTGCATACTGCATACTACATACTGCAGACTGCAGACTGCATACTGCAGACTGCATACTGCATACTGCATACTACATACTGCAGACTGCATACTGCATACTGCATACTACATACTGCATACTACATACTACATACTGCATACTGCAGACTGCATACTGCATAGTACATACTGCATACTACATACTGCAGACTGCAGACTGCATACTGCATACCGCATACTGCATACTACATACTGCATACTACATACTGCATACTACATACTGCATACTGCATACTGCAGACTGCATACTGCATACTGCAGACTGCATACTGCAGACTGCATACTGCATACTGCATACTACATACTGCATACTACATACTGCAGACTGCATACTGCATACTGCAGACTGCATACTGCAGACTGCAGACTGCATACTGCATACTGCATACTACATACTGCATACTGGAGACTGCATACTACATACTGCATACTGCATACTGCATACTACATACTACATACTACATACTGCATACTGCATAGTACATACTGCATACTGCATACTACATACTGCATACTGCATACCGCATACTGCATACAGCATAGTACATACTGCATACTACATACTGCATACTACATACTGCATACTGCAGACTGCATACTGCATAGTACATACTGCATACTGCATACTGCATACTACATACTACATACTAAATACTGCAGACTGCATACTGCATAGTACATACTACATACTGCATACTGCAGACTGCAGACTGCATACTGCATAGTACATACTGCATACTACATACTGCAGACTGCAGACTGCATACTGCAGACTGCATACTGCATACTGCAGACTGCATACTGCATAGTACATACTGCATACTGCATACTACATACTACATACTACATACTGCATACTGCAGACTGCATACTACATACTGCATACTACATACTGCAGACTGCATACTGCATAGTACATACTGCATAGTACATACTGCATACTACATACTACATACTGCATAGTACATACTGCATAGTACATACTGCATACTACATACTGCAGACTGCATACTGCAGACTGCATACTGCATACTGCATAGTACATACTGCATACTACATACTGCATACTACATACTACATACTGCATAGTACATACTGCATAGTACATACTGCATACTACATACTACATACTGCATAGTACATACTGCATAGTACATACTGCATACTACATACTACATACTGCATAGTACATACTGCATAGTACATACTGCATACTACATACTGCAGACTGCATACTGCATAGTACATACTGCATACTACATACTACATACTGCATAGTACATACTGCATAGTACATACTGCATACTACATACTGCAGACTGCATACTGCAGACTGCATACTGCATACTGCATACTGCAGACTGCATACTGCATAGTACATACTGCATAGTACATACTGCATACTACATACTACATACTACATACTGCATACTGCAGACTGCATACTGCATAGTACATACTGCATACTGCATACTACATACTGCAGACTGCAGACTGCATACTGCATACTGCATACTGCAGACTGCATACTACATACTGCATACTGCATACTACATACTGCATACTACATACTACATACTGCATACTGCAGACTGCATAGTACATACTGCATACTGCATACTACATACTGCATACTGCAGACTGCAGACTGCATACTGCATACCGCATACCGCATAGTACATACTGCATACTACATACTGCATACTACATACTGCATACTGCAGACTGCATACTGCAGACTGCATACTGCATACTGCAGACTGCATACTGCAGACTGCATACTGCATACTGCATACTACATACTGCATACTACATACTACATACTGCATACTGCAGACTGCATACTGCATAGTACATACTGCATACTGCATACTACATACTGCATACTGCAGACTGCAGACTGCATACTGCATACCGCATACTGCATACTGCATAGTACATACTGCATACCACATACTGCATACTACATACTGCATACTGCATACTGCATACTGCATACTACATACTGCATACTACATACTGCATACTGCATACTACATACTGCATACTGCAGACTGCATACTGCATAGTACATACTGCATACTGCATACTACATACTGCATACTGCATACTACATACTGCATACTGCATACTGCATACTACATACTACATACTGCATACTGCAGACTGCATACTGCATAGTACATACTGCATACTACATACTGCATACTGCAGACTGCAGACTGCATACTGCATACTACACTGCATACTGCATAGTACATACTGCATACTGCATACTACATACTACATACTACATACTGCATACTGCAGACTGCATACTGCATAGTACATACTGCAGACTGCATACTGCAGACTGCATACTGCATAGTACATACTGCATAGTACATACTGCATACTACATACTACATACTGCATACTGCAGACTGCATACTGCATAGTACATACTGCATACTGCATACTACATACTGCAGACTGCATACTGCATACTGCAGACTACATACTGCATACTGCAGACTGCATACTACATACTGCATACTGCATACTACATACTGCATACTACATACTACATACTACATACTGCATACTGCAGACTGCATACTGCATAGTACATACTGCATACTGCATACTACATACTGCATACTGCAGACTGCAGACTGCATACTGCATACCGCATACTGCATACTGCATAGTACATACTGCATACTACATACTGCATACTACATACTGCATACTGCAGACTGCATACTGCATACTACATACTACATACTGCAGACTGCATACTGCATAGTACATACTGCATACTGCATACTACATACTGCATAGTACATACTGCATACTACATACTGCATACTACATACTGCATACTACATACTGCATACTGCAGACTGCATACTGCATACTACATACTGCATACTACATACTGCATACTACATACTGCAGACTGCAGACTGCATACTGCATACTACATACTGCATACTACATACTGCATACTGCATACTGCATACTACATACTGCATACTGCATACTGCATAGTACATACTGCATACTGCATACTGCAGACTGCATACTGCATACTACATACTGCAGACTGCAGACTGCATACTGCATACTGCAGACTGCATACTGCATACTATATGCTACATACTACATACTGCATACTGCATACTACATACTGCATACTACATACTGCATACTGCAGACTGCAGACTACATACTGCATACCGCATACTACATACTACATACTACATACTGCAGACTGCAGACTGCATACTGCATACCGCATACTACATACTACATACTACATACTGCAGACTGCAGACTGCATACTGCATACCGCATACTACATACTACATACTGCATACTGCAGACTGCATACTGCATACCGCATACCGCATACTGCATACTACATACTACATACTACATACTGCAGACTGCATACTACATACTGCATACTGCATACTACATACTGCATACTGCATACTGCATACTACATACTACATACTGCAGACTGCAGACTGCATACTGCATACCGCATACTACATACTACATACTACATACTGCAGACTGCAGACTCCATACTGCATACCGCATACTACATACTACATACTGCATACTGCAGACTGCATACTGCATACCGCATACCGCATACTACATACTGCATACTGCATACTGCATACCGCATACTACATACTACATACTACATACTGCAGACTGCAGACTGCATACTGCATACCGCATACTGCATACTGCATACTGCATACTACATACTGCATACTGCAGACTGCAGACTGCATACTACATACTACATACTGCATACTGCAGACTGCAGACTGCATACTGCATACCGCATACTACATACTACATACTGCATACTACATACTGCAGACTGCAGACTGCATACTGGATACTGCATACTGCATACCGCATACCACATACTGCATACTGCATACTACATACTGCATACTACATACTGCATACTGCAGACTGCATACTGCATACTACATACTACATACTGCATACTACATACTACATACTGGATACTGCAGACTGCATACTGCATACTGCATACTACATACTACATACTGCATACTACATACTACATACTGGATACTGCAGACTGCATACTGCATACTGCATACTGCATACCGCATACTACATACTACATACTGCATACTACATACTGCATACTGCATACTACATACTGCATACTGCATACTGCATACTACATACTACATACTGCATACTGCAGACTGCATACTGCATAGTACATACTGCATACTACATACTGCATACTGCAGACTGCAGACTGCATACTGCATACTACACTGCATACTGCATAGTACATACTGCATACTGCATACTACATACTACATACTACATACTGCATACTGCAGACTGCATACTGCATAGTACATACTGCAGACTGCATACTGCATACTGCATAGTACATACTGCAGACTGCATACTGCAGACTGCATACTGCATAGTACATACTGCATAGTACATACTGCATACTACATACTACATACTGCATACTGCAGACTGCATACTGCATAGTACATACTGCATACTGCATACTACATACTGCAGACTGCATACTGCATACTGCAGACTACATACTGCATACTGCAGACTGCATACTACATACTGCATACTGCATACTACATACTGCATACTACATACTACATACTACATACTGCATACTGCAGACTGCATACTGCATAGTACATACTGCATACTGCATACTACATACTGCATACTGCAGACTGCAGACTGCATACTGCATACCGCATACTGCATACTGCATAGTACATACTGCATACTACATACTGCATACTACATACTGCATACTGCAGACTGCATACTGCATACTACATACTACATACTACATACTGCAGACTGCATACTGCATAGTACATACTGCATACTGCATACTACATACTGCATAGTACATACTGCATACTACATACTGCATACTACATACTGCATACTACATACTGCATACTGCAGACTGCATACTGCATACTACATACTGCATACTACATACTGCATACTACATACTGCAGACTGCAGACTGCATACTGCATACTACATACTGCATACTACATACTGCATACTGCATACTGCATACTACATACTGCATACTGCATACTGCATAGTACATACTGCATACTGCATACTGCAGACTGCATACTGCATACTACATACTGCAGACTGCAGACTGCATACTGCATACTGCAGACTGCATACTGCATACTATATGCTACATACTACATACTGCATACTGCATACTACATACTGCATACTACATACTGCATACTGCAGACTGCAGACTACATACTGCATACCGCATACTACATACTACATACTACATACTGCAGACTGCAGACTGCATACTGCATACCGCATACTACATACTACATACTACATACTGCAGACTGCAGACTGCATACTGCATACCGCATACTACATACTACATACTGCATACTGCAGACTGCATACTGCATACCGCATACCGCATACTGCATACTACATACTACATACTACATACTGCAGACTGCATACTACATACTGCATACTGCATACTACATACTGCATACTGCATACTGCATACTACATACTACATACTGCAGACTGCAGACTGCATACTGCATACCGCATACTACATACTACATACTACATACTGCAGACTGCAGACTCCATACTGCATACCGCATACTACATACTACATACTGCATACTGCAGACTGCATACTGCATACCGCATACCGCATACTACATACTGCATACTGCATACTGCATACCGCATACTACATACTACATACTACATACTGCAGACTGCAGACTGCATACTGCATACCGCATACTGCATACTGCATACTGCATACTACATACTGCATACTGCAGACTGCAGACTGCATACTACATACTACATACTGCATACTGCAGACTGCAGACTGCATACTGCATACCGCATACTACATACTACATACTGCATACTACATACTGCAGACTGCAGACTGCATACTGGATACTGCATACTGCATACCGCATACCACATACTGCATACTGCATACTACATACTGCATACTACATACTGCATACTGCAGACTGCATACTGCATACTACATACTACATACTGCATACTACATACTACATACTGGATACTGCAGACTGCATACTGCATACTGCATACTACATACTACATACTGCATACTACATACTACATACTGGATACTGCAGACTGCATACTGCATACTGCATACTGCATACCGCATACTACATACTACATACTGCATACTACATACTGCATACTGCATACTACATACTGCATACTGCAGACTGCAGACTGCAGACTGCATACCGCATACTACATACTACATACTGCATACTGCAGACTGCAGACTGCATACTGCATACCGCATACTACATACTACATACTGCATACTACATACTGCAGACTGCAGACTGCATACTGGATACTGCATACTGCATACTGCATACCGCATACTACATACTGCATACTGCATACTACATACTGCATACTACATACTGCATACTGCAGACTGCAGACTGCATACTGCATACTACATACTACATACTGCATACTACATACTACATACTGGATACTGCAGACTGCATACTGCATACTGCATACTGCATACTACATACTACATACTGCATACTACATACTACATACTGGATACTGCAGACTGCATACTGCATACTGCATACTGCATACTGCATACCGCATACTACATACTACATACTGCATACTACATACTGCAGACTGCAGACTGCATACTACATACTACATACTGCATACTGCATACTGCAGACTGCATACTACATACTGCATACTACATACTGCATACTGCAGACTGCAGACTGCATACTGCATACTTCATACCGCATACTACATACTGCATACTGCATACTACATACTGCATACTACATACTACATACTACATACTGCATACTACATACTACATACTACATACTGCATACTGCATACTACATACTGCATACTACATACTACATACTACATACTGCATACTACATACTACATACTACATACTGCATACTACATACTGCAGACTGCATACTGCATACTTCATACCGCATACTACATACTGCATACTGCATACTACATACTGCATACTACATACTACATACTACATACTGCATACTACATACTACATACTACATACTGCATACTGCATACTACATACTGCATACTACATACTACATACTACATACTGCATACTACATACTACATACTACATACTGCATACTACATACTGCATACGGCATACTGCATACTACATACTACATACTACATACTGCATACTACATACTACATACTGCATACTGCATACTTCATACCGCATACTACATACTGCATACTGCATACTACATACTGCATACTACATACTACATACTACATACTGCATACTACATACTACATACTACATACTGCATACTACATACTGCATACTACATACTGCATACTGCAGACTGCAGACTGCATACTGCATACTTCATACCGCATACTACATACTGCATACTGCATACTACATACTGCATACTACATACTACATACTGCATACTACATACTACATACTGCAGACTGCAGACTGCATACTGGATACTGCATACCGCATACTACATACTGCATACTACATACTGCATACTGCAGACTGCATACCGCATACTACATACTACATACTGCATACTACATACTGCATACTACATACTACATACTACATACTGCATACTGCATACCGCATACTACATACTACATACTGCATACTACATACTGCAGACTGCAGACTGCATACTGGATACTGCATACTGCATACTGCATACCGCATACTACATACTGCATACTGCATACTACATACTGCATACTACATACTGCATACTGCAGACTGCAGACTGCATACTGCATACTACATACTACATACTGCATACTACATACTACATACTGGATACTGCAGACTGCATACTGCATACTGCATACTGCATACTACATACTACATACTGCATACTACATACTACATACTGGATACTGCAGACTGCATACTGCATACTGCATACTGCATACCGCATACTACATACTACATACTACATACTACATACTGCATACTGCATACTACATACTGCATACTACATACTACATACTACATACTGCATACTACATACTACATACTGCATACTACATACTGCAGACTGCATACTGCATACTTCATACCGCATACTACATACTGCATACTGCATACTACATACTGCATACTACATACTACATACTACATACTGCATACTACATACTACATACTACATACTGCATACTGCATACAACATACTGCATACTACATACTACATACTACATACTGCATACTACATACTACATACTACATACTGCATACTACATACTGCATACGGCATACTGCATACTACATACTACATACTACATACTGCATACTACATACTACATACTGCATACTGCATACTTCATACCGCATACTACATACTGCATACTGCATACCACATACTGCATACTACATACTACATACTACATACTGCATACTACATACTACATACTACATACTGCATACTACATACTGCATACTACATACTGCATACTGCAGACTGCAGACTGCATACTGCATACTTCATACCGCATACTACATACTGCATACTGCATACTACATACTGCATACTACATACTACATACTGCATACTACATACTACATACTGCAGACTGCATACTGGATACTGCATACCGCATACTACATACTGCATACTACATACTGCATACTGCAGACTGCATACCGCATACTACATACTACATACTGCATACTACATACTGCATACTACATACTACATACTACATACTGCATACTGCATACTGCAGACTGCATACCGCATACTACATACTGCATACTACATACTGCATACTGCAGACTGCAGACTGCATACTGCATACTACATACTACATACTGCATACTACATACTACATACTACATACTACATACTGCTTACTACATACTACATACTGCAGACTGCATACTGCATACTGCATACTGCATACCGCATACTACATACTACATACTGCAGACTGCATACTACATACTGCGTACTCATCAATCAAACAGTATGCAGAGTGTTTACCCACAATGCATTTCGCTCCTGCCCGAGCTGAAATCAGCCGGCCTGAAGCTGATTTCCCTTAAGCTCTAAACTCTGTAAACTTTAGCAACATTTGAAACATTTTCAGGAGAGAAAGTAGTCGTTTAGATCCCCAACGTGTTGAAAACCTGACAAAATACCGGCTGTTTACAATTTTGTTCCCACGAATTCGGCGCTGCTAAAGCTAGCCGCAGTGAGCTAACGCACTTCCTGTTATTTTCACAAAATAAATTACCCGTTGCCTTTTATCATAGGGAAAGCCATTACCATACAATTGGTGCTTTTGTTTTGAAAACAGGAAGTGAAGCTACCCTCGTTGTAGCTAGCTTGAAACTGCCGTTTTGACAGGAAATGACGATCGGCGACGTCACGTTACGTTGCATCTTGGGTAGTTTGAGTATGAGTAGTAACCTCATGATGCATACCCAACATTTCGGAGAATCTAGTATGCATCCGGGAACTTAAAAAAAGTTAAAGTTAGTAGGAGTAGTAGGCTGTTTGCAACACAGCCAAGGACTTTACCCGAGCCTGAGCCTGACAGCACACTTTACCGTAACTGCTGATAGTAAAGCTGTCTCCCTCTCTCAGGTCTGTGGACGGCTCCTTCTACCATGACTCCGCCCCCTCTCAGAAACAGGAAGTCGCTCTCAGAGACCCTCCGCTGGACCAGCCTTCGCCTGGGACTCTGGTGTGACCTGCCGACCAATCCGGACGCTGAGGAGCTGACACATGGACCAATCCCAGGCTGGCTTCCTGGGCTCGATGTGTCCCGGGGACCGAATCATCACACCTGTGACCAGGTGGAGCACGTAGTCCTGGTTGATGAAGGCTCCACTTCAGGTTATGGCCCCTCCCACTATGATGTCATCCAGGTGATGTCAGAACAAACTGACCAGCAGAAGCTCCTGTTTCAAAGATGGCGTCTCTAAGACATTCAGACTAATGAGAGAGATTCGGCACCGTAGGACCCGTCACCTGGACCCAAAGGCCCGTTTACACCGAACAGTTCTGGGTTTCTGAGACTGGACTGGGTCCAGATTCTCCCAGCGTGCCTCTGACCCACAAACCAGAACAAACTGGCCCGTCAGAACCAAACTGGCCCGTCAGAACCAAACTGGCCCGTCAGAACCGTCCCACTGATGAGTTAATCAGTCCAACGGATGACCTCACACATGATGTTTGTGCTGTTTTAAAAACAGTTTTAGGGAAATAAAACCTTTCTGTCCTGCTCCTTTGCTGAGTCACGGAGCTGTTTGGGGGTCTTCCTGAGACCCTCCGACACACCTGGAGCTCAGAGGCCTGCATACCTGCTCAAAGGTTTCAGGTTCCTGTCGAAGAGCAGCAACCATCTTCATCCTGGGATCAGACCAATGCTCGAACAATCTGTTCTTTTCAGAGGAGGAAGAGTCTCCTCTGAGATAATCAGGCGATGACATCACCAGCTGACATCACCAGCTCAGTGCAGCCGCCTCGGGTTAGGGTTAGCCTCGGGTTAGGGTTACCCTAGGGTTAGCCTAGGGTTAGGGTTAGCCTCGGGTTAGGGTTAGCCTCGGGTTAGGGTTAGCCTCGGGTTAGGGTTAGCCTCGGGTTAGGATTAGCCTCGGGTTAGGGTTAGCCTCGGGTTAGGGTTAGCCTAGGGTTAGGATTACCCTCGGGTTAGGATTAGCCTAGGGTTAGGGTTAGCCTCGGGTTAGGGTTAGCCTCGGGTTAGGGTTAGCCTAGGGTTAGGGTTAGCCTAGGGTTAGGGTTACCCTACCCTCGTGCTGATCGGATCAGGCGACCTGTTAATCCCTCAGGTGTCCAAAAAGGAAGCATCAGGTAATCTTGTGCTTTAGACTCAACATGTCTGCACTAAAAACTGAGTTTAATCCTGAAACCAGCAGAACCAGGTTCTGCAGCAAGGTCTGGACCAGGACCACATTCAGAACCAGGTTCTGCAGCAAGGTCTGGACCAGGACCACATTCAGAACCAGGTTCTGCACCGAGTCCTGCAATAAGACCGCCAGGTCAAGACTCGCCTGGGACTGGGACCAACTCAGGATCCGGGTTGAAAGCTGGATCCAGATCCAGGTCTGAAGCAATAAGAGAAGCTCAGTGTTTCATGTTGAACCTTTGAACCGCTTCAGGACTCAAAGCGGTTACCACGACAATCAGACGATGATGTCACTGTTATTGATTGTTTTGTTATTGATCAGCTGATTGACTGCATTGATCCTGTTTAGTGATTTTATAAAAATGTTTTTGAATGAAATGACATTACGGTCATAAAGATGTTTTTTCTGTCTGGTCATGTGACCACAGTGTCAGGCAGTCTCCCAGCATGCACCTCTTCTCCTGCCACCAAAGCAGATCACACACCTGTAAATACGAGTCAGAGCTGCAGAACCAGACCCAGTATCACCAACCAGACTGTCCACCTTTCTTTCTCCTTCGGATGTTTTCTTTGTTCTTTCCAGCAGATCTGAAACTCATTTTTATCTGACACTCATTTTTATCTGACACTCATTTTTATCTGAAACTCATTTTTATCTGAAACTCATTTTTATCTGACACTCATTTTTATCTGACACTCATTTTTATCTGACACTCATTTTTATCTGAAACTCATTTTTATCTGAAACTCATTTTTATCTGACACTCATTTTTATCTGAAACTCAAAGATGGACACTTTAATGTGTTTGCTGCCCTGCACACAGCATTGGTACTGGTACCAGACTTTATGCCCCTTCAGGTGCACTGTGTACAGATTTAACCCCTTAACGCCTATTGTGGCATATATGCTACAAACCGTTTGACTCAATCAACCAGCTCAGATAGCATCTTTATTTCCCCAATGCCGCAAAGTGATGGACTTATTTCCTGTTGCAGATTTATATAAATAAATATGTAAAAAAAAAAGGGTGAATAAAAAAACCTTGTTTTTTCTCTGTTATATTACTGTGTTGTTGTTATCTTATTATTGAACATTATGCCTGGTGTCGCAAATAAGCAACATACCAAAATTTCTATTTATTTTTTGTGCAAAAGTTAAATTAATAATCTCAGCATTATTTACCATCTACTTAAAGGCTGAAACACACACAAAACATTTTTTTATATGCAGCTATATAAATTTAGGCGTTAAGGGGTTAATGTTTTTTTAAGTCTTTGCTTTGTAGTTTTCCAGTTGGAGCTTTTTTTTGCTGTTTCCTGTGTAAATAAAACCTTCAACTCTCTGTGAGCCGGAACCTTCTCAGTAAAGATCTCTCACTGCCTCCTGCTGGTCTGTTTTCATGCACGTTTGTGTGGAGTTTGGCTTTGAATAAAGATGGCAGCTGGTGTTTTACAGCCGAGGACACGAGCAGCACGCTGCCTACAGGAGGTGAAGTCAGACACCAGGACAGATTCATTCATCTTTATTTTTACAGGAAACATTCCACACAGACATGTAGAAAAAAAGCCTCGTCACATCACTGGTGATGTCACCGTGACACGGCAGCGGCGAGTTCGTTCCAAGGCACTATTTCAAGAGAGGGAGGGGCCAGTGAGAGGCTCTCTGCTCGTCATGGGGGGGGTTCAAGAGGCTCCGATCAATAATCAGGGATCAATAATCGATAACAGGTGCAGCAGGAAGTGACAGACGGATAAAAACTCAACAAATCTCACATCAGAAAGGCAGAAAAACAGAAACCTAACAAAGACGAGCTGCGGGTCAAAGGTCAGCGGGGACCCTCAGACCCCGGAGAACCGAGGCTGGACCCAAAGCGTCCGCTGGATCCACTACGGTTTGACTTCCTGAGCCTTACGGCTGCAGCCAGGCGTGCTGCAGGCACTGCGCGGCCGTCGCTCGGCGCTCGGGCTGCAGATCCAACATGGTCAGCAGGAAGTCGCTGAACTGCGCCGCCTGGTCCAGCGGCCACTCGTACTTCTCCAGCAGAACCTCAAACAGACCCCACGGCTTCAGGCTGGAGATGTGTCGCAGCTCGCCTGGAACAGGTGCACAGGGAGGAGACGTCACAAACACATCCCGACTCCCAGGGTGCATTTCAGCATCACACGGCCAATCACAGAGCTCCAGGTTCTGACAGCAGCTGACGTGTCTGAACGAGCTTCACGGCTGAGGATTGTGGGTAATAACAGTCTCACCTCTCCTGTCGAAGTACTCTCTGGAGTACCTGCCAGACAAGGCGAAGGGCGGAGGGATCGGCCCCAGCAGCTCAATGATGTGCGCGATGTGATCTGAAGGGACGAGAGGCGGAGTCACAGTTCTGAAGGTTTACACCTGAGGAACCGGTTGGGTTCTGAACAGAACGTTTACACCTGAGGAACCGGTTGGGTTCTGAACAGAGCGTTTACACCTGAGGAACCGGTTGGGTTCTGAACAGAGCGTTTACACCACAGGTGCACCTGAGGAACCGGTTGGGTTCTGAACAGAGCGTTTACACCACAGGTGCACCTGAGGAACCGGTTGGGTTCTGAACAGAGCGTTTACACCACAGGTGCACCTGAGGAACCGGTTGGGTTCTGAACAGAGCGTTTACACCACAGGTGCACCTGAGGAACCGGTTGGGTTCTGAACAGAACGTTTACACCTGAGGAACCGGTTGGGTTCTGAACAGAACGTTTACACTACAGGTGCACCTGAGGAACCGGTTGGGTTCTGAACAGAACGTTTACACCTGAGGAACCGGTTGGGTTCTGAACAGAGCGTTTACACCACAGGTGCACCTGAGGAACCGGTTGGGTTCTGAACAGAACGTTTACACCTGAGGAACCGGTTGGGTTCTGAACAGAGCGTTTACACCACAGGTGCACCTGAGGAACCGGTTGGGTTCTGAACAGAACGTTTACACCTGAGGAACCGGTTGGGTTCTGAACAGAGCGTTTACACCTGAGGAACCGGTTGGGTTCTGAACAGAGCGTTTACACCACAGGTGCACCTGAGGAACCGGTTGGGTTCTGAACAGAGTGTTTACACCACAGGTGCACCTGAGGAACCGGTTGGGTTCTGAACAGAGCGTTTACACCACAGGTGCACCTGAGGAACCGGTTGGGTTCTGAACAGAACGTTTACACCTGAGGAACCGGTTGGGTTCTGAACAGAGCGTTTACACCACAGGTGCACCTGAGGAACGATAAGCTGACGGAGGTACCTTCATCTCTGGTGTAGTCTTCTCCTGAATGAGGCTCAAACAGGTAATCTCCTGTCGCCAGCTCAAAGGCCTGAAACAACAGCAGCAGCCAGGTCACAGATATTCTTCTGTGTTGGGACAGAAATACTGAGTAACCCCTAACCCTAGTAACCCCTGACCCTAGTAACCCCCTAACCCTAGTAACCCCTAACCCTAGTAACCCCTAACCCTAGTAACCCCTAACCCTAGTAACCCCTAACCCTAGTAACCCCCTAACCCTAGTAACCCCTAACCCTAGTAACCCCTAACCCTAGTAACCCCTGACCCTAGTAACCCCTGACCCTGGTTCTGGTTCTTAAACATGGAGCCCAACTTAAATCCTAAAGTTAAACAGAAACCTGAACTTAAAGAACCAAACAGACCGTCACAATGAGCTCATTCAGCAGCTGGAGATTAAAATAATCTTCTTGTGATTTGGCGCTTTATAAATAAAAGTGAATAAAACTTGGTCACCATGCAGGCGGTGCTCCAGATGTCAGCGGGTGGGCCGTACTCGGCTCCGATCAGAACCTCCACAGCTCGGTACTGCCGGGTCTGAATGTCCTCGGTGAAGTGTTTGTGCTGTGAGACAGGAGGACAGAAGATCTGATTGGTCTGAAAGGAAGAAGAGCAAAGAAGAAGAAGAGCAAAGAGGAGGAGGAGGAGAAGAAGAAGAAGAAGAAGAGCAAAGAGGAAGAGAAGAAGAAGAAGAAGTCTCACCACCCAGCAGGCGTTTCCCAGGTCGGCGATCTTGACTTGGAGACGGTCGGCGTTCTGGGGGTCCAGAGGACTGAGGACAAAGTCTGAAGCGCTGAAGACTGCGGACACAACGAGCAAAACTTTTAATGTGACTGGGGCCAACAGAACCCAACAGAACAGAACAGAACCCAACAGAACCAAACAGAACCCAACAGAACAGAACTGAACCGAACAGAACAGAACCCAACAGAACAGAACAGAACCCAACAGAACCAAACAGAACCAAACAGAACCCAACAGAACCCAACAGAACAGAACAGAACCCAACAGAACCAAACAGAACCCAACAGAACCAAACAGAACCCAACAGAACAGAACAGAACAGAACCCAACAGAACCCAACAGAAACCAACAGAACAGAACCCAACAGAACAGAATGAAGAATGAAGCTTATACCAGTAGCTGTTCTAACCAAAGACTCAAACATCTCAGTAAGAGCTCAGAAAACACGAATATTACACCTTAGATTACATTAATGAAGCTTATACCAGTAGCTGTTCTAACCAAAGACTCAAACATCTCAGTAAGAGCTCAGAAAACACGAATATTACACCTTAGATTACATTAATGAAGCTTATACCAGTAGCTGTTCTAACCAAAGACTCAAACATCTCAGTAAGAGCTCAGAAAACACGAATATTACACCTTAGATTACATTAATGAAGCTTAAACCAGTAGCTGTTCTAACCAAAGACTCAAACAACTCAATAAGAGCTCAGAAAACACGAATATTACACCTTAGATTACATTAATGAAGCTTAAACCAGCAGCTGTTCTAACCAAAGACTCAAACATCTCAATAAGAGCTCAGAAAACACGAATATTACACCTTAGATTACATTAATGAAGCTTAAACCAGTAGCTGTTCTAACCAAAGACTCAAACATCTCAATAAGAGCTCAGAAAACACGAATATTACACCTAAGATTACATTAATGAAGCTTAAAGCAGCAGCAGTTCTAACCAAAGACTCAAACATCTCAATAAGAGCTCAGAAAACACGAATATTACACCTTAGATTACATTAATGAAGCTTATACCAGTAGCTGTTCTAACCAAAGACTCAAACATCTCAATAAGAGCTCAGAAAACACGAATATTACACCTAAGGCTGCGGCTACACGAAAACGTTTTTCACTGTAAACGATACTTTTTCTTATCGTTTCGCTGTCGCGGCCACACGGAGCCGGCGTTCCCACTACCCCAAAACGATAGTTTTTGAGAACGGGTTCCAGAGTGGGAAAGTTTGAAAACGAGGTCGTTTCGTTTTCATTATTACAGCGAAAACGTTTTTGCGTCAGTCAAACGTTGACGCTGTGAGACTTCTCTATTGTCTCACAGCGTGGCGTGACACAGTGGCGTGTGTACTGCATCGTTTCATCGTTTTCATCCGTTTTCGTCTGGACCTGAGTCTTTACAGCAGCGTTGCCGTGTGGTTGCAAGAATTTTCGTACCCGTTTTAAAAAAAAACCTCGTTTCGTTTCCGTGTAGCCGTAGCCTTAGATTACATTAATGAAGCTTAAAGCAGCAGCTGTTCTAACCAAAGACTCAAACATCTCAATAAGAGCTCAGAAAACACAAATATTACACCTTAGATTACATTAATGAAGCTTAAAGCAGCAGCTGTTCTAACCAAAGACTCAAACAACTCAATAAGAGCTCAGAAAACACGAATATTACACCTTAGATTACATTAATGAAGCTTAAACCAGTAGCTGTTCTAACCAAAGACTCAAACATCTCAATAAGAGCTCAGAAAACACGAATATTACACCTTAGATTACATTAATGAAGCTTAAACCAGTAGCTGTTCTAACCAAAGACTCAAACATCTCAATAAGAGCTCAGAAAACACGAATATTACACCTTAGATTACATTAATGAAGCTTAAACCAGCAGCTGTTCTAACCAAAGACTCAAACATCTCAATAAGAGCTCAGAAAACACGAATATTACACCTTAGATTACATTAATGAAGCTTAAACCAGCAGCTGTTCTAACCAAAGACTCAAACAACTCAATAAGAGCTCAGAAAACACGAATATTACACCTTAGATTACATTAATGAAGCTTAAACCAGTAGCTGTTCTAACCAAAGACTCAAACAACTCAATAAGAGCTCAGAAAACACGAATATTACACCTCAGATTACATTAATGAAGCTTAAAGCAGCAGCAGTTCTAACCAAAGACTCAAACATCTCAGTAAGAGCTCAGAAAACACGAATATTACACCTTAGATTACATTAATGAAGCTTAAACCAGTAGCTGTTCTAACCAAAGACTCAAACATCTCAATAAGAGCTCAGAAAACACGAATATTACACCTTAGATTACATTAATGAAGCTTAAAGCAGCAGCAGTTCTAACCAAAGACTCAAACATCTCAGTAAGAGCTCAGAAAACACGAATATTACACCTTAGATTACATTAATGAAGCTTAAAGACGGCGAGCGTTCTGACCGTCTCGTCCACTCGAGTATCCGGACTGAGTGGAGAGCGTGGACTCCGATGTCGCTGACATCACAGAGCTGGAGAACCCCGACAGGCCAGAGGCGGGGCTGGAGGAACGGACGGGGGCGTGGCCATTACACCTGTCCTCCAACCATGAGCAGCTGGACTCTGGGCTGGCTTTGTTATTGGCTGTGCAGCAGGAAGTGTTGCCATTGACAACAGCAGAGCCTGAGGACAGAGAAACATTCGGGTCTTTAATACCAACAGTCAAAACTCTCTGTTAAACTAACGATCCTTCCAGATACAAGAGGAACCTTTGTTAAATAAACAACTTTTTTTATGTGTCAGGTTCCTGTAAACGGAAACATTTATAAGTTAACTACAGAAATACCCTAACCCTGTTAAAGAAAGGTGAGAACTCACCGTCTGTGTCATCAGATGGAGGCGGACCCCCGTCTCCCTCCATCCTCTGAGAAACAGAAACATCTGAGAGTAAGTATCTGTATAGTATCTGTGGAGTATCTGTGCAGTATCTGTGTAGTATCTGTGTAGTATCTGTGGAGTATCTGTGGAGTATCTGTGCAGTATCTGTGGAGTATCTGTGCAGTATCTGTGGAGTATCTGTGTAGTATCTGTGCAGTATCTGTGGAGTATCTGTGGAGTATCTGTGCAGTATCTGTGGAGTATCTGTGCAGTATCTGTGTAGTATCTGTGTAGTATCTGTGGAGTATCTGTGCAGTATCTGTGTAGTATCTGTGCAGTATCTGTGTAGTATCTGTGCAGTATCTGTGGAGTATCTGTGGAGTATCTGTGTAGTATCTGTGCAGTATCTGTGTAGTATCTGTGCAGTATCTGTGTAGTATCTGTGGAGTATCTGTGCAGTATCTGTGCAGTATCTGTGGAGTATCTGTGCAGTATCTATGTAGTATCTGTGCAGTATCTGTGGAGTATCTGTAGTATCTGTGGAGTATCTGAAGTATCTGCAGTATCTGTGGAGTATCTATGTAGTATCTGTGTAGTATCTGCAGTACCTGTGTAGTATCTATGTAGTATCTGTGTAGTATCTGTAGTATCTGTAGTATCTGTGCAGTATCTGTGCAGTATCTGTAGTACCTGTGCAGTATCTGTGCAGTATCTGTGTAGTATCTGCAGTACCTGTGTAGTATCTATGTAGTATCTGTGTAGTATCTGTGTAGTATCTGCAGTACCTGTGTAGTATCTGTGCAGTATCTGTAGTATCTATGTAGTATCTGTGTAGTATCTGCAGTATCTGTGTAGTATCTGTAGTATCTGTGCAGTATCTGCAGTATCTGTGTAGTATCTGTGTAGTATCTGTAGTATCTGTGCAGTATCTGTAGTATCTATGTAGTATCTGTGCAGTATCTGCAGTATCTGTGTAGTATCTGTAGTGTCTGTGTAGTATCTGCTGTATCTGTGTAGTATCTGCTGTATCTGTGTAGTATCTGCTGTATCTGTGTAGTATCTGCTGTATCTGTGTAGTATCTGCAGTATCTGTGTAGTATCTGCAGTATCTGTGTAGTATCTGCAGTATCTGTGTAGTATCTGTGCAGTATCTGTAGTATCTGTGCAGTATCTGTGGAGTATCTGTGGAGTATCTGTGCAGTATCTGTGTAGTATCTGTGGAGTATCTGTGTAGTATCTGTGTAGTATCTGTAGTATCTGTGTAGTATCTGTAGTATCTGTGTAGTATCTGTGCAGTATCTGTAGTATCTGTGTAGTATCTGTGCAGTATCTGTGGAGTATCTGTAGTACCTGTGTAGTATCTGTACTATCTGTGTAGAATCTTTGTAGTATCTGTGGAGTATCTGTGTAGTATCTGTGGAGTATCTGTGCAGTATCTGTGTAGTATCTGTACTATCTGTGTAGTATCTGTGGAGTATCTGTGGAGTATCTGTGCAGTATCTGTGCAGTATCTGTGGAGTATCTGTGGTATCTGTGTAGTATCTGTAGTATATGTAGTGTCTGTAGTAATTGTGGTATCTGTGTAGTATCTGTGGTATCTGTGTAGTATCTGTGGTATCTGTGTAGTATCTGTGCAGTATCTGTGGAGTATCTGTGGTATCTGTGTAGTATCTGTGGTATCTGTGTAGTAATTGTGTAGTATCTGTGTAGTATCTGTGTAGTATCTGTGTAGTATCTGTGTAGTATCTGTGCAGTATCTGTGGAGTATCTGTGGAGTATCTGTGGAGTATCTGTAGTATATGTAGTGTCTGTAGTAATTGTGGTATCTGTGTAGTATCTGTGGTATCTGTGTAGTATCTGTGCAGTATCTGTGGAGTATCTGTGGTATCTGTGTAGTATCTGTGGTATCTGTGTAGTAATTGTGTAGTATCTGTGTAGTATCTGTGTAGTATCTGTGTAGTATCTGTGTAGTATCTGTGCAGTATCTGTGCAGTATCTGTGCAGCATCTGTGTAGTACCTGTGCAGTATCTGTGCAGTATCTGTGTAGTACCTGTAGTATCTGTGGAGTATCTGTGTAGTATCTGTGGAGTATCTGCAGTATCTGTGTAGTATCTGTGTAGTATCTGTGTAGTATCTGTAGTATCTGTGCAGTATCTGTGTAGTATCTGTGTAGTATCTGTGCAGTATCTGTGCAGTATCTGTGTAGTATCTGTGCAGTATCTGTGCAGTATCTGTGGAGTATCTGTGCAGTATCTGTGCAGTATCTGTGCAGCATCTGTGGAGTATCTGTGTAGCATCTGTGCAGTATCTGCAGTATCTGTGGAGTATCTGTGCAGTATCTGTGCAGTATCTGTGCAGTATCTGTGGAGTATCTGTGCAGTATCTGTGCAGTATCTGTGCAGTATCTGTGCAGTATCTGTGGAGTATCTGTGCAGTATCTGTGCAGTATCTGTGGAGTATCTGTGCAGTATCTGTGCAGTATCTGTGGAGTATCTGTGCAGTATCTGTGCAGTATCTGTAGTATCTGTGCAGTATCTGTGCAGTATCTGTGCAGTATCTGTGGAGTATCTGTGCAGTATCTGTGCAGTATCTGTGGAGTATCTGTGCAGTATCTGTGCAGTATCTGTGCAGTATCTGTGCAGTATCTGTGGAGTATCTGTGCAGTATCTGTGCAGTATCTGTGGAGTATCTGTGTAGTATCTGTGCAGTATCTGTGCAGTATCTGTGGAGTATCTGTGGAGTATCTGTGTAGTATCTGTGGAGTATCTGTGTAGTATCTGTGCAGTATCTGTGCAGTATCTGTGTAGTATCTGTGCAGTATCTGTGCAGTATCTGTGCAGTATCTGTGTAGTATCTGTGCAGTATCTGTGCAGTATCTGTGGAGTATCTGTGTAGTATCTGTAGTATCTGTAGTATCTGTGTAGTATCTGTGGAGTATCTGTGGAGTATCTGTGCAGTATCTGTGCAGTATCTGTGGAGTATCTGTGTAGTATCTGTGCAGTATCTGTGCAGTATCTGTGGAGTATCTGTGCAGTATCTGTGGAGTATCTGTGCAGTATCTGTTGAGTATCTGTGTAGTATCTGTGTAGTATCTGTGTAGTATCTGTGCAGTATCTGTGTAGTATCTGTGTAGTATCTGTAAAATCTGTAGTATCTGTGTAGTATCTGTTGAGTATCTGTGGAGTATCTGTGTAGTATCTGTGTAGTATCTGTGCAGTATCTGTTGAGTATCTGTGCAGTATCTGTGCAGTATCTGTGGAGTATCTGTGCAGTATCTGTGCAGTATCTGTGGAGTATCTGTGTAGTATCTGTGCAGTATCTGTGCAGTATCTGTGGAGTATCTGTGGAGTATCTGTAGTATCTGTGCAGTATCTGTGTAGTATCTGTGCAGTATCTGTGGAGTATCTGTGCAGTATCTGTTGAGTATCTGTGTAGTATCTGTGTAGTATCTGTGTAGTATCTGTGCAGTATCTGTGTAGTATCTGTGCAGTATCTGTGGAGTATCTGTGCAGTATCTGTGTAGTATCTGTGCAGTATCTGTGCAGTATCTGTGCAGTATCTGTGCAGTATCTGTAGTATCTGTGCAGTATCTGTGGAGTATCTGTGGAGTATCTGTGTAGTATCTGTGCAGTATCTGTGTAGTATCTGTGTAGTATCTGTGCAGTATCTGTGGAGTATCTGTGCAGTATCTGTGGAGTATCTGTGCAGTATCTGTGCAGTATCTGTGCAGTATCTGTGCAGTATCTGTGCAGTATCTGTGCAGTATCTGTGGAGTATCTGTGTAGTATCTGTAGTATCTGTGGAGTATCTGTGCAGTATCTGTGGAGTATCTGTGTAGTATCTGTGTAGTATCTGTGCAGTATCTGTGGAGTATCTGTGGAGTATCTGTGCAGTATCTGTGGAGTATCTGTGCAGTATCTGTGGAGTATCTGTGCAGTATCTGTGCAGTATCTGTGGAGTATCTGTTGAGTATCTGTGTAGTATCTGTGCAGTATCTGTGCAGTATCTGTGTAGTATCTGTGTAGTATCTGTGCAGTATCTGTGGAGTATCTGTGTAGTATCTGTGCAGTATCTGTGCAGTATCTGTGGAGTATCTGTGGAGTATCTGTGGAGTATCTGTGTAGTATCTGTGCAGTATCTGTGGAGTATCTGTGCAGTATCTGTGGAGTATCTGTGTAGTATCTGTGCAGTATCTGTGCAGTATCTGTGTAGTATCTGTAGTATCTGTGCAGTATCTGTGCAGTATCTGTGTAGTATCTTTAGTATCTGTGGAGTATCTGTGCAGTATCTGTGTAGTATCTGCAGTATCTGTGGAGTATCTGTAGTATCTGTGCAGTATCTGTGGAGTATCTGTGTAGTATCTGTAAAATCTGTAGTATCTGTGTAGTATCTGTGCAGTATCTGTGTAGTATCTGTGTAGTATCTGTGTAGTATCTGTAAAATCTGTAGTATCTGTGTAGTATCTGTTGAGTATCTGTGTAGTATCTGTGGAGTATCTGTGTAGTATCTGTGTAGTATCTGTGCAGTATGTGTGGAGTATCTGTGCAGTATCTGTGGAGTATCTGTGCAGTATCTGTGCAGTATCTGTGGAGTATCTGTGTAGTATCTGTAGTATCTGTGCAGTATCTGTGCAGTATCTGTGGAGTATCTGTGTAGTATCTGTAGTACCTGTGCAGTATCTGTGCAGTATCTGTGCAGTATCTGTGGAGTATCTGTGGAGTATCTGTAGTATCTGTGCAGTATCTGTGGAGTATCTGTGGAGTATCTGTGCAGTATCTGTGGAGTATCTGTGCAGTATCTGTAGTATCTGTGCAGTATCTGTGGAGTATCTGTGCAGTATCTGTGCAGTATCTGTGCAGTATCTGTGTAGTATCTGTGCAGTATCTGTGCAGTATCTGTGCAGTATCTGTAGTATCTGTGCAGTATCTGTGTAGTATCTGTGCAGTATCTGTGCAGTATCTGTGCAGTATCTGTAGTATCTGTGCAGTATCTGTGGAGTATCTGTGGAGTATCTGTGTAGTATCTGTGCAGTATCTGTGTAGTATCTGTGGAGTATCTGTGTAGTATCTGTGCAGTATCTGTAGTATCTGTTGAGTATCTGTGCAGTATCTGTGTAGTATCTGTTGAGTATCTGTGTAGTATCTGTGCAGTATCTGTGGAGTATCTGTGTAGTATCTGTGTAGTATCTGTGTAGTATCTGTGCAGTATCTGTGGAGTATCTGTGGAGTATCTGTGTAGTATCTGTAGTATCTGTGTAGTATCTGTGTAGTATCTGTGCAGTATCTGTGCAGTATCTGTGCAGTATCTGTTGTATCTGTTGAGTATCTGTGCAGTATCTGTGCAGTATCTGTGCAGTATCTGTGCAGTATCTGTGTAGTATCTGTAGTATCTGTGTAGTATCTGTGTAGTATCTGTGCAGTATCTGTGCAGTATCTGTGCAGTATCTGTGCAGTATCTGTGTAGTATCTGTAGTATCTGTGGAGTATCTGTGCAGTATCTGTGGAGTATCTGTGTAGTATCTGTAGTATCTGTGGAGTATCTGTGTAGTATCTGTAGTATCTGTGTAGTATCTGTGTAGTATCTGTGGAGTATCTGTGCAGTATCTGTGGAGTATCTGTGTAGTATCTGTGCAGTATCTGTGCAGTATCTGTGCAGTATCTGTAGTATCTGTGCAGTATCTGTGCAGTATCTGTGGAGTATCTGTGTAGTATCTGTGCAGTATCTGTGCAGTATCTGTGGAGTATCTGTGCAGTATCTGTGCAGTATCTGTGGAGTATCTGTGCAGTATCTGCAGTATCTGTGGAGTATCTGTGCAGTATCTGTGTAGTATCTGTGTAGTATCTGTGCAGTATCTGTGCAGTATCTGTGCAGTATCTGTAGTATCTGTTGAGTATCTGTGCAGTATCTGTGGAGTATCTGTTGAGTATCTGTGCAGTATCTGTGGAGTATCTGTGTAGTATCTGTGCAGTATCTGTGTAGTATCTGTGCAGTATCTGTGCAGTATCTGCAGTATCTGTATAGTATCTGTGGAGTATCTGTGTAGTATCTGTTGAGTATATGTGCAGTATCTGTGCAGTATCTGCAGTATCTGTGCAGTATCTGTGGAGTATCTGTGTAGTATCTGTGCAGTATCTGTGCAGTATCTGTGCAGTATCTGTGTAGTATCTGTGCAGTATCTGTGCAGTATCTGTGGAGTATCTGTGCAGTATCTGTGGAGTATCTGTGCAGTATCTGTGGAGTATCTGTGCAGTATCTGTGGAGTATCTGTGTAGTATCTGTGCAGTATCTGTGTAGTATCTGTGCAGTATCTGTGGAGTATCTGTGCAGTATCTGTGGAGTATCTGTGCAGTATCTGTGCAGTATCTGTGGAGTATCTGTGGAGTATCTGTAGTATCTGTGGTGTATCTGTGGAGTATCTGTAGTATCTGTGGAGTATCTGTGGAGTATCTGTAGTATCTGTAGTATCTGTGCAGTATCTGTGCAGTATCTGTGCAGTATCTGTGCAGTATCTGTGGAGTATCTGTGCAGTATCTGTGCAGTATCTGTGCAGTATCTGTGCAGTATCTGTGCAGTATCTGTGGAGTATCTGTGCAGTATCTGTGCAGTATCTGTGCAGTATCTGTGGAGTATCTGTGTTGTATCTGTGTAGTATCTGTGGAGTATCTGTAGTATGTGTGTAGTATCTGTTGAGTATCTGTAGTATGTGTGTAGTATCTGTTGAGTATCTGCAGTATCTGTGTAGTATCTGTGCAGTATGTGTGTAGTATCTGTTGAGTATCTGCAGTATGTGTGTAGTATCTGTTGAGTATCTGCAGTATCTGTGTAGTATCTGTGGAGTATCTGTGCAGTATCTGTGCAGTATCTGTGGAGTATCTGTGTAGTATCTGTGGAGTATCTGTGGAGTATCTGCAGTATCTGTGGAGTATCTGTGGAGTATCTGTGTAGTATCTGCAGTATCTGTGTAGTATCTGTGGAGTATCTGTGGAGTATCTGTGGAGTATCTGTGTAGTATCTGTGGAGTATCTGTGGAGTATCTGTGTAGTATCTGCAGTATGTGTGTAGTATCTGTGGAGTATCTGTGTAGTATCTGCAGTATGTGTGTAGTATCTGTGGAGTATCTGTGTAGTATCTGTGTAGTATCTGCAGTATGTGTGTAGTATCTGTGGAGTATCTGTGTAGTATCTGTGTAGTATCTGTGTAGTATCTGTGCAGTATCTGTGTAGTATCTGTGTAGTATCTGTGCAGTATCTGTGGAGTATCTGTGCAGTATCTGTGCAGTATCTGTGGAGTATCTGTGCAGTATCTGTGCAGTATCTGTGCAGTATCTGTGGAGTATCTGTTGAGTATCTGTGTAGTATCTGTGTAGTATCTGTGTAGTATCTGTGCAGTATCTGTGTAGTATCTGTGCAGTATCTGTGGAGTATCTGTGGAGTATCTGTGCAGTATCTGTGGAGTATCTGTGTAGTATCTGCAGTATCTGTGTAGTATCTGTGCAGTATCTGTGTAGTATCTTTAGTATCTGTGGAGTATCTTTGCAGTATCTGTGTAGTATCTGCAGTATCTGTGGAGTATCTGTAGTATCTGTGCAGTATCTGTTGAGTATCTGTGCAGTATCTGTGTAGTATCTGTGTAGTATCTGTAAAATCTGTAGTATCTGTGTAGTATCTGTTGAGTATCTGTGTAGTATCTGTGGAGTATCTGTGTAGTATCTGTGTAGTATCTGTGCAGTATCTGTTGAGTATCTGTGCAGTATCTGTGCAGTATCTGTGCAGTATCTGTGGAGTATCTGTGCAGTATCTGTGCAGTATCTGTGGAGTATCTGTGTAGTATCTGTGCAGTATCTGTGCAGTATCTGTGGAGTATCTGTGCAGTATCTGTGGAGTATCTGTGCAGTATCTGTTGAGTATCTGTGTAGTATCTGTGTAGTATCTGTGTAGTATCTGTGCAGTATCTGTGTAGTATCTGTGTAGTATCTGTAAAATCTGTAGTATCTGTGTAGTATCTGTTGAGCATCTGTGGAGTATCTGTGTAGTATCTGTGTAGTATCTGTGCAGTATCTGTTGAGTATCTGTGCAGTATCTGTGCAGTATCTGTGCAGTATCTGTGGAGTATCTGTGCAGTATCTGTGCAGTATCTGTGGAGTATCTGTGTAGTATCTGTGCAGTATCTGTGCAGTATCTGTGGAGTATCTGTGGAGTATCTGTAGTATCTGTGCAGTATCTGTGTAGTATCTGTGCAGTATCTGTGGAGTATCTGTGCAGTATCTGTTGAGTATCTGTGTAGTATCTGTGTAGTATCTGTGTAGTATCTGTGCAGTATCTGTGTAGTATCTGTGCAGTATCTGTGGAGTATCTGTACAGTATCTGTGTAGTATCTGTGCAGTATCTGTGCAGTATCTGTGCAGTATCTGTGCAGTATCTGTAGTATCTGTGCAGTATCTGTGGAGTATCTGTGCAGTATCTGTGGAGTATCTGTGCAGTATCTGTGGAGTATCTGTGCAGTATCTGTGTAGTATCTGTGCAGTATCTGTGCAGTATCTGTGCAGTATCTGTGCAGTATCTGTGGAGTATCTGTAGTATCTGTGGAGTATCTGTGGAGTATCTGTGCAGTATCTGTGGAGTATCTGTGTAGTATCTGTGTAGTATCTGTGCAGTATCTGTTGAGTATCTGTGTAGTATCTGTGCAGTATCTGTGGAGTATCTGTGGAGTATCTGTGGAGTATCTGTGCAGTATCTGTGGAGTATCTGTGCAGTACCTGTGGAGTATCTGTGCAGTATCTGTGCAGTATCTGTGGAGTATCTGTTGAGTATCTGTGTAGTATCTGTGCAGTATCTGTGCAGTATCTGTGTAGTATCTGTGTAGTATCTGTGCAGTATCTGTGGAGTATCTGTGCAGTATCTGTGCAGTATCTGTGCAGTATCTGTGGAGTATCTGTGGAGTATCTGTGCAGTATCTGTGGAGTATCTGTGCAGTATCTGTGCAGTATCTGTGCAGTATCTGTGCAGTATCTGTGGAGTATCTGTGTAGTATCTGTGCAGTATCTGTGCAGTATCTGTGTAGTATCTGTAGTATCTGTGCAGTATCTGTGCAGTATCTGTGTAGTATCTTTAGTATCTGTGGAGTATCTGTGCAGTATCTGTGTAGTATCTGCAGTATCTGTGGAGTATCTGTAGTATCTGTGCAGTATCTGTTGAGTATCTGTGCAGTATCTGTGTAGTATCTGTGTAGTATCTGTAAAATCTGTAGTATCTGTGTAGTATCTGTTGAGTATCTGTGTAGTATCTGTGGAGTATCTGTGTAGTATCTGTGCAGTATGTGTGGAGTATCTGTGCAGTATCTGTGCAGTATCTGTGGAGTATCTGTGCAGTATCTGTGCAGTATCTGTGCAGTATCTGTGCAGTATCTGTAGTATCTGTGGAGTATCTGTGCAGTATCTGTGGAGTATCTGTGGAGTATCTGTAGTATCTGTGCAGTATCTGTGGAGTATCTGTGCAGTATCTGTGTAGTATCTGTGTAGTATCTGTGTAGTATCTGTGCAGTATCTGTGCAGTATCTGTGTAGTATCTGTGTAGTATCTGTGCAGTATCTGTGCAGTATCTGTGCAGTATCTGTGGAGTATCTGTGGAGTATCTGTGTAGTATCTGTGTAGTATCTGTGCAGTATCTGTTGAGTATCTGTGTAGTATCTGTGCAGTATCTGTGGAGTATCTGTGGAGTATCTGTGGAGTATCTGTGCAGTATCTGTGGAGTATCTGTGCAGTACCTGTGGAGTATCTGTGCAGTATCTGTGCAGTATCTGTGTAGTATCTGTGTAGTATCTGTGTAGTATCTGTGCAGTATCTGTGGAGTATCTGTGCAGTATCTGTGCAGTATCTGTGTAGTATCTTTAGTATCTGTGGAGTATCTGTGCAGTATCTGTGTAGTATCTGCAGTATCTGTGGAGTATCTGTAGTATCTGTGCAGTATCTGTTGAGTATCTGTGCAGTATCTGTGTAGTATCTGTGTAGTATCTGTAAAATCTGTAGTATCTGTGTAGTATCTGTTGAGTATCTGTGTAGTATCTGTGGAGTATCTGTGTAGTATCTGTGCAGTATGTGTGGAGTATCTGTGCAGTATCTGTGCAGTATCTGTGGAGTATCTGTGCAGTATCTGTGCAGTATCTGTGGAGTATCTGTGTAGTATCTGTAGTATCTGTGCAGTATCTGTGCAGTATCTGTGGAGTATCTGTGGAGTATCTGTGGAGTATCTGTGGAGTATCTGTGGAGTATCTGTGTAGTATCTGTGTAGTATCTGTGCAGTATCTGTGCAGTATCTGTGTAGTATCTGTGTAGTATCTGTGCAGTATCTGTGCAGTATCTGTGCAGTATCTGTGTAGTATCTGTGCAGTATCTGTGCAGTATCTGTGCAGTATCTGTAGTATCTGTGCAGTATCTGTGTAGTATCTGTGCAGTATCTGTAGTATCTGTGTAGTATCTGTGCAGTATCTGTGCAGTATCTGTGCAGTATCTGTGCAGTATCTGTAGTATCTGTGGAGTATCTGTGCAGTATCTGTGCAGTATCTGTAGTATCTGTGGAGTATCTGTAGTATCTGTGCAGTATCTGTGGAGTATCTGTGCAGTATCTGTGGAGTATCTGTGCAGTATCTGTGCAGTATCTGTAGTATCTGTGGAGTATCTGTGCAGTATCTGTGCAGTATCTGTGCAGTATCTGTAGTATCTGTGGAGTATCTGTAGTATCTGTGCAGTATCTGTGGAGTATCTGTGCAGTATCTGTGGAGTATCTGTGCAGTATCTGTGGAGTATCTGTGCAGTATCTGTGTAGTATCTGTGCAGTATCTGTGCAGTATCTGTGCAGTATCTGTAGTATCTGTGGAGTATCTGTAGTATCTGTGCAGTATCTGTGGAGTATCTGTGCAGTATCTGTGGAGTATCTGTGTAGTATCTGTGTAGTATCTGTGTAGTATCTGTGCAGTATCTGTGTAGTATCTGTGTAGTATCTGTGCAGTATCTGTGCAGTATCTGTGCAGTATCTGTGTAGTATCTGTGCAGTATCTGTGCAGTATCTGTGCAGTATCTGTGCAGTATCTGTAGTATCTGTGCAGTATCTGTGCAGTATCTGTGTAGTATCTGTGCAGTATCTGTGCAGTATCTGTGCAGTATCTGTAGTATCTGTGCAGTATCTGTGGAGTATCTGTGGAGTATCTGTGTAGTATCTGTGCAGTATCTGTGTAGTATCTGTGTAGTATCTGTGGAGTATCTGTGTAGTATCTGTGCAGTATCTGTGCAGTATCTGTGCAGTATCTGTAGTATCTGTGTAGTATCTGTGTAGTATCTGTGGAGTATCTGTGTAGTATATGTGCAGTATCTGTGTAGTATCTGTGCAGTATCTGTGTAGTATCTGTTGAGTATCTGTGTAGTATCTGTGCAGTATCTGTGGAGTATCTGTGTAGTATCTGTGTAGTATCTGTGTAGTATCTGTGCAGTATCTGTTGAGTATCTGTGGAGTATCTGTGTAGTATCTGTAGTATCTGTTGAGTATCTGTGCAGTATCTGTTGTATCTGTTGAGTATCTGTGCAGTATCTGTGTAGTATCTGTGTAGTATCTGTGCAGTATCTGTGCAGTATCTGTGCAGTATCTGTGCAGTATCTGTGTAGTATCTGTAGTATCTGTGGAGTATCTGTGCAGTATCTGTGCAGTATCTGTGCAGTATCTGTGGAGTATCTGTGTAGTATCTGTAGTATCTGTGGAGTATCTGTGTAGTATCTGTAGTATCTGTGTAGTATCTGTGTAGTATCTGTGGAGTATCTGTGCAGTATCTGTGGAGTATCTGTGCAGTATCTGTGGAGTATCTGTGTAGTATCTGTGCAGTATCTGTGCAGTATCTGTGCAGTATCTGTAGTATCTGTGCAGTATCTGTGCAGTATCTGTGGAGTATCTGTGGAGTATCTGTGCAGTATCTGTGTAGTATCTGTGCAGTATCTGTGCAGTATCTGTGCAGTATCTGTAGTATCTGTTGAGTATCTGTGCAGTATCTGTGGAGTATCTGTTGAGTATCTGTGCAGTATCTGTGGAGTATCTGTGTAGTATCTGTGCAGTATCTGTGCAGTATCTGTGCAGTATCTGCAGTATCTGTATAGTATCTGTGGAGTATCTGTGTAGTATCTGTAGTATCTGTGGAGTATCTGCAGTATCTGTATAGTATCTGTGGAGTATCTGTGTAGTATCTGTAGTATCTGTGGAGTATCTGTTGAGTATCTGTGCAGTATCTGCAGTATCTGTGCAGTATCTGTGGAGTATCTGTGTAGTATCTGTGCAGTATCTGTGCAGTATCTGTGGAGTATGTGTGGAGTATCTGTGCAGTATCTGTGCAGTATCTGTGGAGTATCTGTGGAGTATCTGTGCAGTATCTGTGCAGTATCTGTGCAGTATCTGTGGAGTATCTGTGGAGTATCTGTTGAGAGTCTGTGGAGTATCTGTGGAGTATCTGTGGAGTATCTGTGCAGTATCTGTGCAGTATCTGTGGAGTATCTGTGGAGTATCTGTGGAGTAGCTGTGTAGTATCTGTGTAGTATCTGTGGAGTATCTGTGGAGTATCTGTGTAGTATCTGTGGAGTATCTGTGCAGTATCTGTGGAGTATCTGTGCAGTATCTGTGTAGTATCTGTTGAGTATCTGTGCAGTATCTGTGGAGTATCTGTGTAGTATCTGTGTAGTATCTGTTGAGTATCTGTGTAGTATCTGTGGAGTATCTGTGGAGTATCTGTGTAGTATCTGTGTAGTATCTGTTGAGTATCTGTGGAGTATCTGTGTAGTATCTGTGGAGTATCTGTGCAGTATCTGTGGAGTATCTGTGTAGTATCTGTGTAGTATCTGTTGAGTATCTGTTGAGTATCTGTGCAGTATCTGTGTAGTATCTGTTGAGTATCTGTGCAGTATCTGTGGAGTATCTGTGCAGTATCTGTGTAGTATCTGTGTAGTATCTGTGCAGTATCTGTTGAGTATCTGTGCAGTATCTGTGTAGTATCTGTGGAGTATCTGTGCAGTATCTGTGTAGTATCTGTGCAGTATCTATGTAGTATCTTTAGTATCTGTGTAGTATCTGTGTAGTATCTGTGTAGTATCTGTGTAGTATCTGTGCAGTATCTGTGCAGTATCTGTGGAGTATCTTTAGTATCTGTGTAGTATCTGTGTAGTATCTGTGCAGCATCTGTGCAGTATCTATGTAGTATCTTTAGTATCTGTGTAGTATCTGTGTAGTATCTGTGCAGTATCTGTGGAGTATCTTTAGTATCTGTGGAGTATCTGTGTAGTATCTGTGCAGTATCTGTGTAGTATCTGTGCAGTATCTGTGGAGTATCTGTGGAGTATCTGTGTAGTATCTGTGCAGTATCTGTGTAGTATCTGTTGAGTATCTGTGTAGTATCTGTAGTATCTGTGCAGTATTTGTGCAGTATCTGTGTAGTATCTGTGCAGTATCTGTGCAGTATCTGTGGAGTATCTGTGCAGTATCTGTGGAGTATCTGTGGAGTATCTGTGCAGTATCTGTGTAGTATCTGTGCAGTATCTGTGCAGTATCTGTGGAGTATCTTTAGTATCTGTGTAGTATCTGTGTAGTATCTGTGCAGCATCTGTGCAGTATCTGTGGAGTATCTGTGTAGTATCTGTGCAGTATCTGTGTAGTATCTGTGCAGTATCTGTGGAGTATCTGTGGAGTATCTGTGTAGTATCTGTGCAGTATCTGTGTAGTATCTGTTGAGTATCTGTGTAGTATCTGTAGTATCTGTGCAGTATTTGTGCAGTATCTGTGGAGTATCTTTAGTATCTGTGCAGTATCTGTGGAGTATCTGTGGAGTATCTGTGCAGTATCTGTGTAGTATCTGTGGAGTATCTGTGCTGTATCTGTGCAGTATCTGTGGAGTATCTGTGCAGTATCTGTGTAGTATCTGTGCAGTATCTGTGCAGTATCTGTGCAGTATCTGTGGAGTATCTGTGCAGTATCTGTGTAGTATCTGTGTAGTATCTGTGTAGTATCTGTGCAGTATCTGTGCAGTATCTGTGCAGTATCTGTGTAGTATCTATGTAGTATCTGTGCAGTATCTGTGTAGTATCTGTGCAGTATCTGTGTAGTATCTGTGTAGTATCTGTGCAGTATCTGTGGAGTATCTGTGCAGTATCTGTGCAGTATCTGTGGAGTATCTGTGCAGTATCTGTGTAGTATCTGTGGAGTATCTGTGGAGTATCTTTGTAGTATCTGCAGTATCTGTGTAGTATCTGTAGTATCTGTAGTATTTGTGCAGTATCTGTGCAGTATCTGTGTAGTATCTGTGTAGCATCTGTGCAGTATCTGTAGTATCTGTGTAGTATCTGCAGTATCTGTGCAGTATCTGTAGTATCTGTGTAGCATCTGTAGTATCTGTGTAGTATCTGTGTAGTATCTGTTGAGTATCTGTGCAGTATCTGTGCAGTATCTGTGCAGTATCTGTGTAGCATCTGTAGTATCTGTGTAGTATCTGTAGTATCTGTGGAGTATCTGTGTAGTATCTGTGCAGTATCTGTGTAGTATCTGTGGAGTATCTGTGTAGTATCTGTGTAGTATCTGTGGAGTATCTGTGTAGCATCTGTGTAGTATCTGTGGAGTATCTGTGTAGTATCTGTGTAGTATCTGTGCAGTATCTGTGTAGCATCTGTAGTATCTGTGTAGTATCTGTGTAGTATCTGTGCAGTATCTGTGGAGTATCTGTGGAGTATCTGTGTAGTATCTGTGTAGTATCTGTGCAGTATCTGTGTAGTATCTGCAGTATCTGTGCAGTATCTGTGTAGTATCTGTGCAGTATCTGTGTAGCATCTGTAGTATCTGTGTAGTATCTGTAGTATCTGTGGAGTATCTGTGTAGTATCTGTGCAGTATCTGTGTAGTATCTGTGGAGTATCTGTGTAGTATCTGTGTAGTATCTGTGGAGTATCTGTGTAGCATCTGTAGTATCTGTGTAGTATCTGTGCAGTATCTGTGTAGTATCTGTGTAGTATCTGTGTAGTATCTGTGGAGTATCTGTGTAGCATCTGTAGTATCTGTGTAGTATCTGTGCAGTATCTGTGTAGCATCTGTAGTATCTGTGTAGTATCTGTGTAGTATCTGTAGTATCTGTGGAGTATCTGTGTAGTATCTGTGTAGTATCTGTGTAGTATCTGTGCAGTATCTGTGGAGTATCTGTGGAGTATCTGTGCAGTATCTGCAGTATCTGTGTAGTATCTGTGGAGTATCTGTGTAGTATCTGTGCAGTATCTGTGGAGTATCTGTGCAGTATCTGTGCAGTATCTGTTGAGTATCTGTGCAGTATCTGTGCAGTATCTGTGTAGTATCTGTGTAGTATCTGTAGTATCTGTGGAGTATCTGTGCAGTATCTGTGCAGTATCTGTTGAGTATCTGTGCAGTATCTGTGCAGTATCTGTGTAGTATCTGTGTAGTATCTGTAGTATCTGTGGAGTATCTGTGCAGTATCTGTGGAGTATCTGTGCAGTATCTGTGCAGTATCTGTGGAGTATCTGTGTAGTATCTGCAGTATCTGTGGAGTATCTGTAGTATCTGTGGAGTATCTGTAGTATCTGTGTAGTACCTGTGTAGTATCTGTGCAGTATCTGTGTAGTATCTGTTGAGTATCTGTGGAGTATCTGTAGTATCTGTGCAGTATTTGTGTAGTATCTGTGTAGTATCTGTGGAGTATCTGTGGAGTATCTGTGTAGTATCTGTGCAGTATCTGTGCAGTATCTGTTGAGTATCTGTGGAGTATCTGTGGAGTATCTGTGTAGTATCTGTGGAGTATCTGTGGAGTATCTGCAGTATCTGTGTAGTATCTGTAGTATCTGTTGTACCTGTAGTATCTGTGCAGTATTTGTGCAGTATCTGTGTAGTATCTGTGCAGTATCTGTGTAGTATCTGTGGAGTATCTGTGTAGTATCTGCAGTATCTGTGTAGTATCTGTAGTATCTGTAGTATCTGTGCAGTATCTGTGGAGTATCTGTGTAGTATCTGCAGTATCTGTGTAGTATCTGTAGTATCTGTAGTATCTGTGCAGTATCTGTGTAGTATCTGTGTAGTATCTGTGCAGTATCTGTGTTGTATCTGTGCAGTATCTGTGGAGTATCTGTGCAGTATCTGTGTAGTATCTGTGTAGTATCTGTGTAGTATCTGTGCAGTATCTGTGTAGTATCTGTGTAGTATCTGTGCAGTATCTGTGGAGTATCTGTGGAGTATCTGTGCAGTATCTGTGTAGTATCTGTGTAGTATCTGTGCAGTATCTGTGGAGTATCTGTGTAGTATCTGTGTAGTATCTGTGGAGTATCTGTGGAGTATCTGTGCAGTATCTGTGTAGTATCTGTGTAGTATCTGTGTAGTATCTGTGCAGTATCTGTTGAGTATCTGTGCAGTATCTGTGTAGTATCTGTGCAGTATCTGTGCAGTATCTGTGCAGTATCTGTGGAGTATCTGTGGAGTATCTGTGTAGTATCTGCAGTATCTGTGGAGTATCTGTAGTATCTGTGGAGTATCTGTAGTATCTGTGTAGTATCTGTGGAGTATCTGTGTAGTATCTGTGCAGTATCTGTGTAGTATCTGTTGAGTATCTGTGTAGTATCTGTAGTATCTGTGCAGTATTTGTGCAGTATCTGTGTAGTATCTGTTGAGTATCTGTGGAGTATCTGTTGAGTATCTGTGGAGTATCTGTTGAGTATCTGTGTAGTATCTGTGGAGTATCTGTGTAGTATCTGTGGAGAATCTGCAGTATCTGTGTAGTATCTGTAGTATCTGTAGTATCTGTTGTATCTGTGCAGTATTTGTGCAGTATCTGCGTAGTATCTGTGCAGTATCTGTGTAGTATCTGTGGAGTATCTGTGGAGTATCTGTGTAGTATCTGCAGTATCTGTGTAGTATCTGTAGTATCTGTGCAGTATCTGTAGTATCTGTGCAGTATCTGTGTAGTATCTGTGTAGTATCTGCAGTATCTGTGCAGTATCTGTAGTATCTGTGCAGTATCTGTGTAGTATCTGTGTAGTATCTGTGCAGTATCTGTAAAAATCTGTTGAGTATCTGTGCAGTATCTGTGTAGTATCTGTGGAGTATCTGTGGAGTATCTTTGTAGTATCTGCAGTATCTGTGTAGTATCTGTAGTATCTGTAGTATTTGTGCAGTATCTGTGTAGTATCTGTGGAGTATCTGTGGAGTATCTTTGTAGTATCTGCAGTATCTGTGTAGTATCTGTAGTATCTGTAGTATCTGTTGAGTATCTGTGTAGTATCTGTAAAATCTGTAGTATCTGTGTTGTATCTGTGTAGTATCTGTGCAGTATTTGTGCAGTATCTGTGTAGTATCTGTAGTATCTGTGCAGTATCTGTTGAGTATCTGTGCAGTATTTGTGCAGTATCTGTGTAGTATCTGTGTAGTATCTGTAGTATCTGTGCAGTATCTGTGTAGTATCTGTAGTATCTGTGCAGTATCTGTGTAGTATCTGTGCAGTATCTGTAGCATCTGTGCAGTATCTGTGTAGCATCTGTGCAGTATCTGTGTAGCATCTGTGCAGTATCTGTAGTATCTGTGCAGTATCTGTGCAGTATCTGTAGTATCTGTGCAGTATCTGTTGAGTATCTGTGTTGTATCTGTGCAGTATCTGTGTAGCATCTGTGCAGTATCTGTAGTATCTGTGTAGTATCTGTGCAGTATCTGTAAAAATCTGTTGAGTATCTGTGCAGTATCTGTGCAGTATCTGTAAAAATCTGTTGAGTATCTGTGCAGTATCTGTGTAGTATCTGTGGAGTATCTGTGGAGTATCTTTGTAGTATCTGTAGTATCTGTAGTATTTGTGCAGTATCTGTGCAGTATCTGTGTAGTATCTGTGTAGCATCTGTGCAGTATCTGTAGTATCTGTGTAGTATCTGTGCAGTATCTGTAAAAATCTGTTGAGTATCTGTGTAGTATCTGTGCAGTATCTGTAAAAATCTGTTGAGTATCTGTGCAGTATCTGTGTAGTATCTGTGGAGTATCTGTGGAGTATCTTTGTAGTATCTGCAGTATCTGTGTAGTATCTGTAGTATCTGTAGTATCTGTGCAGTATCTGTGTAGTATCTGTGGAGTATCTGTGGAGTATCTTTGTAGTATCTGTAGTATCTGTGTAGTATCTGTGTAGCATCTGTGCAGTATCTGTAGTATCTGTGTAGTATCTGCAGTATCTGTGCAGTATCTGTAGTATCTGTGTAGCATCTGTAGTATCTGTGTAGTATCTGTGTAGTATCTGTTGAGTATCTGTAGTATCTGCAGTATCTGTGCAGTATCTGTGTAGTATCTGTGCAGTATCTGTGTAGCATCTGTAGTATCTGTGTAGTATCTGTAGTATCTGTGGAGTATCTGTGTAGTATCTGTGCAGTATCTGTGTAGTATCTGTGGAGTATCTGTGTAGTATCTGTGTAGTATCTGTGGAGTATCTGTGTAGCATCTGTAGTATCTGTGTAGTATCTGTGCAGTATCTGTGTAGTATCTGTGTAGTATCTGTGTAGTATCTGTGGAGTATCTGTGTAGCATCTGTAGTATCTGTGTAGTATCTGTGCAGTATCTGTGTAGCATCTGTAGTATCTGTGTAGTATCTGTGTAGTATCTGTAGTATCTGTGGAGTATCTGTGTAGTATCTGTGTAGTATCTGTGTAGTATCTGTGCAGTATCTGTGGAGTATCTGTGGAGTATCTGTGGAGTATCTGTGCAGTATCTGTGGAGTATCTGTGTAGTATCTGTGCAGTATCTGTGGAGTATCTGTGTAGTATCTGTGCAGTATCTGTGGAGTATCTGTGTAGTATCTGTGCAGTATCTGTGGAGTATCTGTGGAGTATCTGTGGAGTATCTGTGCAGTATCTGTGGAGTATCTGTGTAGTATCTGTGCAGTATCTGTGGAGTATCTGTGCAGTATCTGTGCAGTATCTGTGTAGTATCTGTGTAGTATCTGTAGTATCTGTGGAGTATCTGTGCAGTATCTGTGCAGTATCTGTGCAGTATCTGTGGAGTATCTGTGCAGTATCTGTGCAGTATCTGTGGAGTATCTGTGTAGTATCTGCAGTATCTGTGGAGTATCTGTAGTATCTGTGGAGTATCTGTAGTATCTGTGTAGTATCTGTGGAGTATCTGTGTAGTATCTGTGTAGTATCTGTGCAGTATCTGTGTAGTATCTGTTGAGTATCTGTGGAGTATCTGTAGTATCTGTGCAGTATTTGTGTAGTATCTGTGTAGTATCTGTGGAGTATCTGTGGAGTATCTGTGTAGTATCTGTGCAGTATCTGTGCAGTATCTGTTGAGTATCTGTGTAGTATCTGTTGAGTATCTGTGTAGTATCTGTGGAGTATCTGTGGAGTATCTGCAGTATCTGTGTAGTATCTGTAGTATCTGTTGTACCTGTAGTATCTGTGCAGTATTTGTGCAGTATCTGTGTAGTATCTGTGCAGTATCTGTGTAGTATCTGTGGAGTATCTGTGTAGTATCTGCAGTATCTGTGTAGTATCTGTAGTATCTGTAGTATCTGTGCAGTATCTGTGTAGTATCTGTGTAGTATCTGTACAGTATCTGTAAAAATCTGTTGAGTATCTGTGGAGTATCTGTGTAGTATCTGCAGTATCTGTGGAGTATCTGTAGTATCTGTGTAGTATCTGTGCAGTATCTGTGCAGTATCTGTGTAGTATCTGTGGAGTATCTGTAGTATCTGTAGTATTTGTGCAGTATCTGTGCAGTATCTGTGTAGTATCTGTAGTATCTGTGTTGTATCTGTGTAGTATCTGTAGTATCTGTAGTATTTGTGCAGTATCTGTGCAGTATCTGTGTAGTATCTGTAGTATCTGTGTTGTATCTGTGTAGTATCTGTGCAGTATTTGTGCAGTATCTGTGTAGTATCTGTGTAGCATCTGTGCAGTATCTGTAGCATCTGTGTAGTATCTGTGCAGTATCTGTGCAGTATCTGTGCAGTATCTGTGTAGTATCTGTGTAGTATCTGTGCAGTATCTGTGCAGTATCTGTGCAGTATCTGTGTAGTATCTGTGTAGTATCTGTAGTATCTGTGCAGTATCTGTGTAGTATCTGTGCAGTATCTGTGTAGCATCTGTAGTATCTGTGTAGTATCTGTGTAGTATCTGTGGAGTATCTGTGTAGCATCTGTAGTATCTGTGTAGTATCTGTGTAGTATCTGTGCAGTATCTGTGCAGTATCTGTGGAGTATCTGTGCAGTATCTGTTGAGTATCTGTGTAGTATCTGTGTTGTATCTGTGTAGTATCTGTAGTACGTGTGTAGTATCTGTGCAGTATCTGTGCAGTATCTGTGTAGTATCTGTAGTAGCTGTAGTATCTGTTGAGTATCTCTGTTGTATCTGTGCAGTATCTGTGCAGTATCTGTTGAGTATCTGTGTAGTATCTGTGTAGTATCTGTGCAGTATTTGTGCAGTATCTGTAAAATCTGTAGTATCTGTGTTGTATCTGTGTAGTATCTGTAAAATCTGTAGTATCTGTGTTGTATCTGTGTAGTATCTGTAGTATGTGTGTAGTATCTGTGCAGTATCTGTAGTATCTGTAGTATCTGTGCAGTATCTGTTGAGTATCTGTGTAGTATCTGTGTAGTATCTGTGCAGTATCTGTGTAGTATCTGTGTAGTATCTGTAAAATCTGTAGTATCTGTGTTGTATCTGTGTAGTATCTGTAGTATCTGTGTAGTATCTGTGTAGTATCTGTGTAGTATCTGTGCAGTATCTGTAGTATCTGTGGAGTATCTGTGTAGTATCTGTGCAGTATCTGTTGAGTATCTGTGTAGTATCTGTGCAGTATCTGTTGAGTATCTGTGTAGTATCTGTGCAGTATCTGTGTTGTATCTGTGTAGTATCTGTAGTATCTGTGCAGTATCTGTGGAGTATCTGTGGAGTATCTGTGGAGTATCTCTGTAGTATCTCTGTAGTACTTCTGTAGTATCTGTGCAGCATCTCTGTAGTATCTCTGTAGTATTCCTGTACCTGTAAATCCATCACTCTTTCCTCCAACAGTCTCTGCTGACGCTTTGCTTTCCTTTTGATTTTCTTCTTCTTGTTTTTAGAGATTTTCCCATCCTGCACACACAGGTAAACAAAGGTAAACACAGGCAAACAAAGGTAAACACAGGTAAACAAAGGTAAACACAGGCAAACACAGGTGAACACAGGTAAACAAAGGTGAACACAGGTAAACAAAGGTGAACACAGGTAAACAGAGTTAAACACAGGTAAACAAAGGTACACAGAGTTAAATACAGGTAGACACAGGTAAACACAGGTAAACAAAGGTAGACACAGGTAAACAAAGGTAAACACAGGTAAACAGGTAAACACAGGTAAACAAAGGTAAACAAAGGTAAACACAGGTAAACAAAGGTAAACAAAGGTAAACACAGGTAAACAGAGTTAAACACAGGTAAACAAAGGTAGACACAGGTAAACAGAGTTAAACACAGGTAAACAAAGGTAGACACAGGTAAACACAGGCAAACAAAGGTAAACAGGTAAACACAGGTAGACAAAGGTAAACAGGTAAACACAGGTAGACAAAGGTAAACACAGGTAAACACAGGTAAACAAAGGTAAACATAGGTTAACACAGGTAAACACAGGTAAACAAAGGTAAACACAGGTAAACAGGTACACAGGTTAACACAGGTAAACAAAGGTTAACACAGGTAAACACAGGTAAACAAAGGTAAACAGGTACACAGGTTAACACAGGTAAACAAAGGTAAACATAGGTTAACACAGGTAAACACAGGTAAACAAAGGTAAACAGGTACACAGGTTAACACAGGTAAACAAAGGTTAACAAAGGTTAACACAGGTAAACACAGGCAAACAAAGGTAAACACAGGTAAACACAGGCAAACAAAGGTAAACACAGGTAAACAAAGGTAAACATAGGTTAACACAGGTAAACACAGGTAAACAAAGGTAAACACAGGTAAACAGGTACACAGGTTAACACAGGTAAACAAAGGTTAACAAAGGTAAACACAGGCAAACAAAGGTAAACACAGGTAAACAGGTACACAGGTTAACACAGGTTAACAAAGGTTAACACAGGTAAACACAGGCAAACAAAGGTGAACACAGGTAAACACAGGTAAACAAAGGTAAACACAGGTAAACAGGTACACAGGTTAACAAAGGTAAACACAGGTACACAGGTTAACACAGGTAAACAAAGGTTAACAAAGGTTAACACAGGTAAACACAGGCAAACAAAGGTGAACACAGGTAAACACAGGTAAACAAAGGTAAACACAGGTAAACAGGTACACAGGTTAACAAAGGTTAACACAGGTAAACACAGGCAAACAAAGGTAAACACAGGTAAACACAGGCAAACAAAGGTAAACACAGGTAAACAAAGGTAAACACAGGCAAACACAGGTAAACAAAGGTAAACACAGGTAAACAAAGGTAAACACAGGTAAACACAGGCAAACAAAGGTAAACACAGGTAGACAAAGGTAAACACAGGTAAACACAGGTAAACACAGGCAAATAAAGGTAAACACAGGTAAACAAAGGTAGACAAAGGTAAACAAAGGTAAACACAGGCAAACAAAGGTAAACACAGGTAGACAAAGGTAAACACAGGTAAACACAGGTAGACAAAGGTAAACAGGTAGACAAAGGTACACACAGGTAAACAAAGGTAAACACAGGCAAACAAAGGTAAACACAGGTAGACAAAGGTAAACACAGGTAGACAAAGGTAAACACAGGTAAACACAGGCAAATAAAGGTAAACACAGGTAAACAAAGGTAAACACAGGTAAACAAAGGTAAACACAGGTAGACAAAGGTAAACACAGGTAGACAAAGGTAAACACAGGTAGACAAAGGTAAACACAGGTAAACAAAGGTAAACACAGGCAAATAAAGGTAAACACAGGTAAACAAAGGTAAACACAGGTAAACACAGGTAAACAGAGGTAAACACAGGTAAAATAAAGGTAAACAAAGGTAAACACAGGTAAACAAAGGTAAACACAGGTAAACACAGGTAAACAGAGGTAAACACAGGTAAAACAAAGGTAAACACAGGTAAACACAGGTAAACAGAGGTAAACACAGGTAAAACAAAGGTAAACACAGGTAAACACAGGCAAATAAAGGTAAACACAGGTAAACAAAGGTAAACACAGGTAAACACAGGTAAACAGAGGTAAACAGAGGTAAACACAGGTAAAATAAAGGTAAACAAAGGTAAACAGTAGTCTTATCACATCTGTAATAGTGATATTTTAGTGCTCACAAACACACACTGTGTGTGGACCCTGAGCTGGAGGCTACAGTGGAGGAGGTTCTCAGACTAAAGATGGCCGCCTGTTAGATGTAACACCACCCACGGTTGGTGCCTCCATCAGATTTCACACCTGAACTCTGCACATGTTCTGGGGACCAGCAGCTCTGTGGAGTTTCTCCTCTAAACCTTCTAAACCTTTAACTAAGTCTGAAGATCATACAAAACAACTCTAAACGTGATGTTGGTGGGGCACAACATGCGGGGCATGATGCAGAAATCTGTTCACCGCTGGCTGAGACCTGGAATCAGGCTTTGAGTCATATTCAACCACCTGTAGCAGAGGTCAGCAGAGGTCAGCAGAGGTCAGGATGGAACAACAACATTCACACACTGTTTCTCCTGTGATGTCATCGCAGAGCTGGAAGTCTGGACCGAGCATTTCCGGTCTCAGTGGGACCGCTGATGAAGGGACTCTGGGTGTCTAACATCACTGCATCCTGATCAGTAAACTGGATTGAATTGGACTCCATCTTTAAAGGGACACTATGTAATATATTAAGTCATTTATTAGCTCAAATCAACATATTCATTCATAAATTAGTCCTCATTGGTGTAAAATTATCTCTGTCAAAAATCTCCCTTATCCTCCTGAGTGAAGAATAACTCGTCTGTATCTACATAGAGCGGCCGAGCTCTATGGAGGCTGCCATGTCCTTCCGCTCTATGAAAAACGACGAAGTGCCGAGAGGGACATAAAGCACTTCGAATCGCGATTTCCCCAACGCCGAATGGCTTATTACAGCCGCTAATGGTAAATAGATTTTATCTGGTAAATTATCCCACTAATAATGCATTGATTGTTACCAAACTTCTGCCGTAGTACACATAGGCTCTTAACTCACAAAACGAGGCATTAGAAAGTTTGTAAGTTTACCGGGAGTTTATTTAAAATAACACTTTCCAGATAGCAACTGCACACTGCTGCTAACGCTACTGCTGCTAATGCTACTGCTGCTAACGCTACTGCTGCTAACGCTACTGCTGCTAACACTACCGCTGCTAACGCTACCGCTGCTAACGCTACTGCTGCTAACACTACCGCTGCTAACGCTACTGCTGATAACGCTACTGCTGCTAACGCTACCGCTGCTAACGCTACCGCTGCTAATGCTACCGCTGCTAACGCTACCGCTGCTAACGCTACTGCTGCTAACGCTACCGCTGCGTCGACGTCACTTCCTGTAACTCCCGGAATATGACTAATTGCATTGTTTGTGTCAACTTCTGTTATCTGACATGTTATCTGTCATCTGTATTTATAGTGTTGTTGTATGTGTGTTATGTAATCCTTTGTACTGTGTGTCTGGATGTATTTTTGTTTGTGTGGACCTTGAGTTTGAAGCCATAACTTCTTGAATCTTGACACATACCGCCTGCCGTAGTTCAAGAAGTTGCAACGCGAGGGGCTAGAGAGCAAATTCATTCAACTTTGCAAAATAAAATTGCACCACTAGATGGGGGAAGAAATTACATAGTGTCCCTTAAAAGTGAAGCTGTAGGTGCTCAGCTCTGGTTCTGGTTCTGATCCCAGCTGACCCGCGCCCCATGTCATTCCTTACATTGTTTTAAAGTGGTTGGGTTGGAAAAGTGAATCATGTGAGTGTGGACACATGCGTTGTACGTACGGTGGCTCTATGTGGTCACAACACACTCAAAAAACATGGAAACCAAAGTTTTCAGTGATCTCGTAAATATGATGGGATACCATATTTATTTTTGAACATGCACTAATTATCTCATCACCACACAGTGTTGCTGCACAAAGACCCGAGTTATTACACCTGCTGCACAGGAACCAATCAGAACAGGGCAGGCGTCACACCAGGACACTTACCTGCAGGTCCCTGGGAGCCATGCTAACTAGATACAGAGAGACAGGAAGGAAACAGGAAGCAGGAAACAGGAAGACAGACAGACAGACAGACAGACAGACAGACAGGAGAAACAGCGCAGTTAGAACTGAGAAACAGGAAAAGGAAACAGCTGAGAAAGACAGACCTGAAGCCCCCGCCATCACCATGGAAACCACGGCGACTCAGTTTGACTCGACCCGGTGCTTTCTCTCAGGACTTATTCACAGGTGTGATCTAAATCACCCGACAGCCGCTCACCTGAGGACCCGGAGGGGGGCGGAGCTCCCGCCCTCTGCCAGACGGTGGCTTCGGCAGCCAATCGCCGGACGTAGACCTCATCGACGACCAACAGGATGTTCTCTGGCTTAATGTCCGTGTGGATGATCTTACACTTGGTGTGGAGGTAGCTGAGCCCCTGGAGCACCTGTAAGCACAAAGCCGAGTCCGAGTCAGGAGACGAGTCCCGCTGGTCAAAGAGTCAACGAGTCAGAGAATGGCCGAGTCCCGCTGGTCAAAGAGTCAAAGAGTCAGAGAATGGCCGAGTCCCGCTGGTCAAAGAGTCAGAGAATGGCCGAGTCCCGCTGGTCAACGAGTCAGAGAATGGCCGAGTCCCGCTGGTCAACGAGTCAGAGAATGGCCGAGTCCCGCTGGTCAAAGAGTCAGAGAGTCAGAGAATGGCCGAGTCCCGCTGGTCAACGAGTCAGAGAATGGCCGAGTCCCGCTGGTCAAAGAGTCAGAGAATGGCCGAGTCCCGCTGGTCAAAGAGTCAACGAGTCAGAGAATGGCCGAGTCCCGCTGGTCAAAGAGTCAACGAGTCAGAGAATGGCCGAGTCCCGCTGGTCAAAGAGTCAACGAGTCAGAGAATGGCCGAGTCCCGCTGGTCAAAGAGTCAACGAGTCAGAGAACGGCCGAGTCCCGCTGGTCAAAGAGTCAGAGAGTCAGAGAATGGCCGAGTCCCGCTGGTCAACGAGTCAGAGAATGGCCGAGTCCCGCTGGTCAACGAGTCAGAGAATGGCCGAGTCCCGCTGGTCAACGAGTCAGAGAACGGCCGAGTCCCGCTGGTCAAAGAGTCAGAGAGTCAGAGAATGGCCGAGTCCCGCTGGTCAACGAGTCAGAGAATGGCCGAGTCCCGCTGGTCAACGAGTCAGAGAATGGCCGAGTCCCGCTGGTCAACGAGTCAGAGAATGGCCGAGTCCCGCTGGTCAAAGAGTCAGAGAATGGCCGAGTCCCGCTGGTCAAAGAGTCAACGAGTCAGAGAATGGCCGAGTCCCGCTGGTCAAAGAGTCAACGAGTCAGAGAATGGCCGAGTCCCGCTGGTCAACGAGTCAGAGAATGGCCGAGTCCCGCTGGTCAAAGAGTCAGAGAATGGCCGAGTCCCCGCTGGTCAACGGGTCAGAGAATAGCCGAGTCCTGCTGGTCAAAGAGTCAGAGAATGGCCGAGTCCCGCTGGTCAACGAGTCAGAGAATGGCCGAGTCCCGCTGGTCAAAGAGTCAGAGAATGGCCGAGTCCCGCTGGTCAAAGAGTCAGAGAATAGCCGAGTCCTGCTGGTCAAAGAGTCAGAGAATGGCCGAGTCCCGCTGGTCAACGGGTCAGAGAATAGCCGAGTCCCGCTGGTCAAAGAGTCAGAGAATGGCCGAGTCCCGCTGGTCAAAGAGTCAGAGAATGGCCGAGTCCCGCTGGTCAACGGGTCAGAGAATAGCCGAGTCCCGCTGGTCAAAGAGTCAGAGAATGGCCGAGTCCCGCTGGTCAAAGAGTCAACGAGTCAGAGAATGGCAGAGTCCCGCTGGTCAAAGAGTCAACGAGTCAGAGAATGGCCGAGTCCCCGCTGGTCAACGAGTCAGAGAATGGCCGAGTCCCGCTGGTCAAAGAGTCAGAGAATGGCCGAGTCACGCTGGTCAAAGAGTCAGAGAATGGCCGAGTCCCGCTGGTCAAAGAGTCAGAGAATGGCCGAGTCCCGCTGGTCAACGAGTCAGAGAATGGCCGAGTCCCGCTGGTCAACGAGTCAGAGAATGGCCGAGTCCCCGCTGGTCAACGAGTCAGAGAATGGCCGAGTCCCCGCTGGTCAAAGAGTCAGAGAATGGCCGAGTCCCGCTGGTCAACGAGTCAGAGAATGGCCGAGTCCCGCTGGTCAACGAGTCAGAGAATGGCCGAGTCCCCGCTGGTCAACGAGTCAGAGAATGGCCGAGTCCCGCTGGTCAAAGAGTCAGAGAATGGCCGAGTCCCGCTGGTCAAAGAGTCAGAGAATGGCCGAGTCCCGCTGGTCAAAGAGTCAGAGAATGGCCGAGTCCCGCTGGTCAAAGAGTCAGAGAATGGCCGAGTCCCCGCTGGTCAAAGAGTCAGAGAATGGCCGAGTCCCGCTGGTCAACGAGTCAGAGAATGGCCGAGTCCCGCTGGTCAACGAGTCAGAGAATAGCCGAGTCCCGCTGGTCAACGGGTCAGAGAATGGCCGAGTCCCGCTGGTCAAAGAGTCAGAGAATGGCCGAGTCCCGCTGGTCAACGGGTCAGAGAATAGCCGAGTCCCGCTGGTCAAAGAGTCAGAGAATGGCCGAGTCCCCGCTGGTCAAAGAGTCAGAGAATGGCCGAGTCCCGCTGGTCAAAGAGTCAACGAGTCAGAGAATGGCAGAGTCCCGCTGGTCAAAGAGTCAACGAGTCAGAGAATGGCCGAGTCCCCGCTGGTCAACGAGTCAGAGAATGGCCGAGTCCCGCTGGTCAAAGAGTCAGAGAATGGCCGAGTCCCGCTGGTCAAAGAGTCAGAGAATGGCAGAGTCCCGCTGGTCAAAGAGTCAACGAGTCAGAGAATGGCCGAGTCCCGCTGGTCAACGAGTCAGAGAATGGCCGAGTCCCGCTGGTCAAAGAGTCAGAGAATGGCCGAGTCCCGCTGGTCAACGAGTCAGAGAATGGCCGAGTCCCCGCTGGTCAACGGGTCAGAGAATAGCCGAGTCCCGCTGGTCAAAGAGTCAGAGAATGGCCGAGTCCCGCTGGTCAAAGAGTCAGAGAATGGCCGAGTCCCCGCTGGTCAACGGGTCAGAGAATAGCCGAGTCCCGCTGGTCAAAGAGTCAGAGAATAGCCGAGTCCCCGCTGGTCAAAGAGTCAGAGAATGGCCGAGTCCCCGCTGGTCAAAGAGTCAGAGAATAGCCGAGTCCCGCTGGTCAAAGAGTCAGAGAATAGCCGAGTCCTGCTGGTCAAAGAGTCAGAGAATGGCCGAGTCCCGCTGGTCAAAGAGTCAGAGAATAGCCGAGTCCCGCTGGTCAAAGAGTCAGAGAATAGCCGAGTCCTGCTGGTCAAAGAGTCAGAGAATAGCCGAGTCCCGCTGGTCAACGGGTCAGAGAATAGCCGAGTCCCGCTGGTCAAAGAGTCAGAGAATGGCCGAGTCCCGCTGGTCAAAGAGTCAGAGAATGGCCGAGTCCCGCTGGTCAACGGGTCAGAGAATAGCCGAGTCCCGCTGGTCAAAGAGTCAGAGAATGGCCGAGTCCCGCTGGTCAAAGAGTCAACGAGTCAGAGAATGGCAGAGTCCCGCTGGTCAAAGAGTCAACGAGTCAGAGAATGGCCGAGTCCCCGCTGGTCAACGAGTCAGAGAATGGCCGAGTCCCGCTGGTCAAAGAGTCAGAGAATGGCCGAGTCCCGCTGGTCAAAGAGTCAGAGAATGGCCGAGTCCCGCTGGTCAAAGAGTCAGAGAATGGCCGAGTCCCGCTGGTCAACGAGTCAGAGAATGGCCGAGTCCCGCTGGTCAACGAGTCAGAGAATGGCCGAGTCCCCGCTGGTCAACGAGTCAGAGAATGGCCGAGTCCCCGCTGGTCAAAGAGTCAGAGAATGGCCGAGTCCCGCTGGTCAACGAGTCAGAGAATGGCCGAGTCCCGCTGGTCAACGAGTCAGAGAATGGCCGAGTCCCCGCTGGTCAACGAGTCAGAGAATGGCCGAGTCCCGCTGGTCAAAGAGTCAGAGAATGGCCGAGTCCCGCTGGTCAAAGAGTCAGAGAATGGCCGAGTCCCGCTGGTCAAAGAGTCAGAGAATGGCCGAGTCCCGCTGGTCAAAGAGTCAGAGAATGGCCGAGTCCCGCTGGTCAAAGAGTCAACGAGTCAGAGAATGGCAGAGTCCCGCTGGTCAAAGAGTCAACGAGTCAGAGAATGGCCGAGTCCCCGCTGGTCAACGAGTCAGAGAATGGCCGAGTCCCGCTGGTCAAAGAGTCAGAGAATGGCCGAGTCCCGCTGGTCAAAGAGTCAGAGAATGGCCGAGTCCCGCTGGTCAAAGAGTCAGAGAATGGCCGAGTCCCGCTGGTCAAAGAGTCAGAGAATGGCCGAGTCCCGCTGGTCAACGAGTCAGAGAATGGCCGAGTCCCGCTGGTCAACGAGTCAGAGAATGGCCGAGTCCCCGCTGGTCAACGAGTCAGAGAATGGCCGAGTCCCCGCTGGTCAAAGAGTCAGAGAATGGCCGAGTCCCCGCTGGTCAACGAGTCAGAGAATGGCCGAGTCCCGCTGGTCAAAGAGTCAGAGAATGGCCGAGTCCCGCTGGTCAAAGAGTCAGAGAATGGCCGAGTCCCGCTGGTCAAAGAGTCAGAGAATGGCCGAGTCCCGCTGGTCAACGAGTCAGAGAATGGCCGAGTCCCGCTGGTCAAAGAGTCAGAGAATGGCCGAGTCCCGCTGGTCAAAGAGTCAGAGAATGGCCGAGTCCCGCTGGTCAACGAGTCAGAGAATGGCCGAGTCCCGCTGGTCAAAGAGTCAGAGAATGGCCGAGTCCCGCTGGTCAACGAGTCAGAGAATGGCCGAGTCCCGCTGGTCAAAGAGTCAGAGAATGGCCGAGTCCCCGCTGGTCAAAGAGTCAGAGAATGGCCGAGTCCCGCTGGTCAAAGAGTCAGAGAATGGCCGAGTCCCGCTGGTCAAAGAGTCAGAGAATGGCCGAGTCCCGCTGGTCAAAGAGTCAGAGAATGGCCGAGTCCCGCTGGTCAACGAGTCAGAGAATGGCCGAGTCCCGCTGGTCAAAGAGTCAGAGAATGGCCGAGTCCCGCTGGTCAAAGAGTCAGAGAATGGCCGAGTCCCGCTGGTCAAAGAGTCAGAGAATGGCCGAGTCCCGCTGGTCAACGAGTCAGAGAATGGCCGAGTCCCGCTGGTCAAAGAGTCAGAGAATGGCCGAGTCCCGCTGGTCAACGAGTCAGAGAATGGCCGAGTCCCGCTGGTCAAAGAGTCAGAGAATGGCCGAGTCCCCGCTGGTCAAAGAGTCAGAGAATGGCCGAGTCCCGCTGGTCAAAGAGTCAGAGAATGGCCGAGTCCCGCTGGTCAAAGAGTCAGAGAATGGCCGAGTCCCGCTGGTCAAAGAGTCAGAGAATGGCCGAGTCCCGCTGGTCAAAGAGTCAGAGAATGGCCGAGTCCCGCTGGTCAACGAGTCAGAGAATGGCCGAGTCCCGCTGGTCAAAGAGTCAGAGAATGGCCGAGTCCCGCTGGTCAAAGAGTCAGAGAATGGCCGAGTCCCGCTGGTCAACGGGTCAGAGAATAGCCGAGTCCCGCTGGTCAAAGAGTCAGAGAATGGCCGAGTCCCCGCTGGTCAAAGAGTCAGAGAATGGCCGAGTCCCGCTGGTCAAAGAGTCAGAGAATGGCCGAGTCCCGCTGGTCAAAGAGTCAGAGAATGGCCGAGTCCCGCTGGTCAAAGAGTCAGAGAATGGCCGAGTCCCGCTGGTCAAAGAGTCAGAGAATGGCCGAGTCCCGCTGGTCAACGAGTCAGAGAATGGCCGAGTCCCGCTGGTCAAAGAGTCAGAGAATGGCCGAGTCCCGCTGGTCAAAGAGTCAGAGAATGGCCGAGTCCCGCTGGTCAACGGGTCAGAGAATAGCCGAGTCCCGCTGGTCAAAGAGTCAGAGAATGGCCGAGTCCCCGCTGGTCAAAGAGTCAGAGAATGGCCGAGTCCCGCTGGTCAAAGAGTCAGAGAATGGCCGAGTCCCGCTGGTCAAAGAGTCAGAGAATGGCCGAGTCCCGCTGGTCAAAGAGTCAGAGAATGGCCGAGTCCCGCTGGTCAAAGAGTCAGAGAATGGCCGAGTCCCGCTGGTCAACGAGTCAGAGAATGGCCGAGTCCCCGCTGGTCAACGAGTCAGAGAATGGCCGAGTCCCGCTGGTCAAAGAGTCAACGAGTCAGAGAATGGCAGAGTCCCGCTGGTCAAAGAGTCAACGAGTCAGAGAATGGCCGAGTCCCGCTGGTCAACGAGTCAGAGAATGGCCGAGTCCCGCTGGTCAACGAGTCAGAGAATGGCCGAGTCCCCGCTGGTCAACGAGTCAGAGAATGGCCGAGTCCCCGCTGGTCAAAGAGTCAGAGAATGGCCGAGTCCCCGCTGGTCAAAGAGTCAGAGAATGGCCGAGTCCCGCTGGTCAAAGAGTCAGAGAATGGCCGAGTCCCGCTGGTCAAAGAGTCAGAGAATGGCCGAGTCCCGCTGGTCAAAGAGTCAGAGAATGGCCGAGTCCCCGCTGGTCAAAGAGTCAGAGAATGGCCGAGTCCCGCTGGTCAAAGAGTCAGAGAATGGCCGAGTCCCGCTGGTCAACGGGTCAGAGAATAGCCGAGTCCCGCTGGTCAAAGAGTCAGAGAATGGCCGAGTCCCGCTGGTCAACGGGTCAGAGAATAGCCGAGTCCCGCCGAGTCCCGCTGGTCAAAGAGTCAGAGAATGGCCGAGTCCCGCTGGTCAAAGAGTCAGAGAATGGCCGAGTCCCGCCGAGTCCCGCTGGTCAAAGAGTCAGAGAATGGCCGAGTCCCGCTGGTCAAAGAGTCAGAGAATGGCCGAGTCCCGCTGGTCAACGGGTCAGAGAATGGCCGAGTCCCGCTGGTCAAAGAGTCAGAGAATGGCCGAGTCCCGCTGGTCAAAGAGTCAGAGAATAGCCGAGTCCCGCTGGTCAAAGAGTCAGAGAATGGCCGAGTCCCGCTGGTCAAAGAGTCAGAGAATGGCCGAGTCCCGCTGGTCAACGAGTCAGAGAACGGCCGAGTCCCGCTGGTCAACGAGTCAGAGAATGGCCGAGTCCCGCTGGTCAAAGAGTCAGAGAATGGCCGAGTCCCGCTGGTCAACGGGTCAGAGAATGGCCGAGTCCTGCTGGTCAAAGAGTCAGAGAATGGCCGAGTCCCGCTGGTCAAAGAGTCAGAGAATGGCCGAGTCCCGCTGGTCAACGGGTCAGAGAATGGCCGAGTCCTGCTGGTCAACGAGTCAGAGAATGGCCGAGTCCCGCTGGTCAAAGAGTCAGAGAATGGCCGAGTCCCGCTGGTCAAAGAGTCAGAGAATGGCCGAGTCCCCGCTGGTCAACGAGTCAGAGAATGGCCGAGTCCCGCTGGTCAAAGAGTCAGAGAATGGCCGAGTCCCGCTGGTCAAAGAGTCAGAGAATGGCCGAGTCCCGCTGGTCAAAGAGTCAGAGAATGGCCGAGTCCCGCTGGTCAAAGAGTCAGAGAATGGCCGAGTCCCGCTGGTCAAAGAGTCAGAGAATGGCCGAGTCCCGCTGGTCAACGAGTCAGAGAATGGCCGAGTCCCGCTGGTCAACGAGTCAGAGAATGGCCGAGTCCCCGCTGGTCAACGAGTCAGAGAATGGCCGAGTCCCCGCTGGTCAAAGAGTCAGAGAATGGCCGAGTCCCCGCTGGTCAACGAGTCAGAGAATGGCCGAGTCCCGCTGGTCAAAGAGTCAGAGAATGGCCGAGTCCCGCTGGTCAACGAGTCAGAGAATGGCCGAGTCCCGCTGGTCAACGAGTCAGAGAATGGCCGAGTCCCCGCTGGTCAACGAGTCAGAGAATGGCCGAGTCCCCGCTGGTCAAAGAGTCAGAGAATGGCCGAGTCCCCGCTGGTCAACGAGTCAGAGAATGGCCGAGTCCCGCTGGTCAAAGAGTCAGAGAATGGCCGAGTCCCGCTGGTCAAAGAGTCAGAGAATGGCCGAGTCCCGCTGGTCAAAGAGTCAGAGAATGGCCGAGTCCCGCTGGTCAACGAGTCAGAGAATGGCCGAGTCCCGCTGGTCAAAGAGTCAGAGAATGGCCGAGTCCCGCTGGTCAACGAGTCAGAGAATGGCCGAGTCCCGCTGGTCAAAGAGTCAGAGAATGGCCGAGTCCCGCTGGTCAACGAGTCAGAGAATGGCCGAGTCCCGCTGGTCAAAGAGTCAGAGAATGGCCGAGTCCCCGCTGGTCAAAGAGTCAGAGAATGGCCGAGTCCCGCTGGTCAAAGAGTCAGAGAATGGCCGAGTCCCGCTGGTCAAAGAGTCAGAGAATGGCCGAGTCCCGCTGGTCAAAGAGTCAGAGAATGGCCGAGTCCCGCTGGTCAACGAGTCAGAGAATGGCCGAGTCCCGCTGGTCAAAGAGTCAGAGAATGGCCGAGTCCCGCTGGTCAAAGAGTCAGAGAATGGCCGAGTCCCGCTGGTCAAAGAGTCAGAGAATGGCCGAGTCCCGCTGGTCAAAGAGTCAGAGAATGGCCGAGTCCCGCTGGTCAACGAGTCAGAGAATGGCCGAGTCCCGCTGGTCAAAGAGTCAGAGAATGGCCGAGTCCCCGCTGGTCAAAGAGTCAGAGAATGGCCGAGTCCCGCTGGTCAAAGAGTCAGAGAATGGCCGAGTCCCGCTGGTCAAAGAGTCAGAGAATGGCCGAGTCCCGCTGGTCAAAGAGTCAGAGAATGGCCGAGTCCCGCTGGTCAAAGAGTCAGAGAATGGCCGAGTCCCGCTGGTCAACGAGTCAGAGAATGGCCGAGTCCCGCTGGTCAAAGAGTCAGAGAATGGCCGAGTCCCGCTGGTCAAAGAGTCAGAGAATGGCCGAGTCCCGCTGGTCAACGGGTCAGAGAATAGCCGAGTCCCGCTGGTCAAAGAGTCAGAGAATGGCCGAGTCCCCGCTGGTCAAAGAGTCAGAGAATGGCCGAGTCCCGCTGGTCAAAGAGTCAGAGAATGGCCGAGTCCCGCTGGTCAAAGAGTCAGAGAATGGCCGAGTCCCGCTGGTCAAAGAGTCAGAGAATGGCCGAGTCCCGCTGGTCAACGAGTCAGAGAATGGCCGAGTCCCGCTGGTCAAAGAGTCAGAGAATGGCCGAGTCCCGCTGGTCAAAGAGTCAGAGAATGGCCGAGTCCCGCTGGTCAACGGGTCAGAGAATAGCCGAGTCCCGCTGGTCAAAGAGTCAGAGAATGGCCGAGTCCCCGCTGGTCAAAGAGTCAGAGAATGGCCGAGTCCCGCTGGTCAAAGAGTCAGAGAATGGCCGAGTCCCGCTGGTCAAAGAGTCAGAGAATGGCCGAGTCCCCGCTGGTCAACGAGTCAGAGAATGGCCGAGTCCCCGCTGGTCAAAGAGTCAGAGAATGGCCGAGTCCCGCTGGTCAAAGAGTCAGAGAATGGCCGAGTCCCGCTGGTCAACGAGTCAGAGAATGGCCGAGTCCCCGCTGGTCAACGAGTCAGAGAATGGCCGAGTCCCGCTGGTCAAAGAGTCAACGAGTCAGAGAATGGCAGAGTCCCGCTGGTCAAAGAGTCAACGAGTCAGAGAATGGCCGAGTCCCGCTGGTCAACGAGTCAGAGAATGGCCGAGTCCCGCTGGTCAACGAGTCAGAGAATGGCCGAGTCCCCGCTGGTCAACGAGTCAGAGAATGGCCGAGTCCCCGCTGGTCAAAGAGTCAGAGAATGGCCGAGTCCCCGCTGGTCAAAGAGTCAGAGAATGGCCGAGTCCCGCTGGTCAAAGAGTCAGAGAATGGCCGAGTCCCCGCTGGTCAAAGAGTCAGAGAATGGCCGAGTCCCGCTGGTCAAAGAGTCAGAGAATGGCCGAGTCCCGCTGGTCAACGGGTCAGAGAATAGCCGAGTCCCGCCGAGTCCCGCTGGTCAAAGAGTCAGAGAATGGCCGAGTCCCGCTGGTCAAAGAGTCAGAGAATGGCCGAGTCCCGCTGGTCAAAGAGTCAGAGAATGGCCGAGTCCCGCTGGTCAACGGGTCAGAGAATAGCCGAGTCCCGCCGAGTCCCGCTGGTCAAAGAGTCAGAGAATGGCCGAGTCCCGCTGGTCAAAGAGTCAGAGAATGGCCGAGTCCCGCCGAGTCCCGCTGGTCAAAGAGTCAGAGAATGGCCGAGTCCCGCTGGTCAAAGAGTCAGAGAATGGCCGAGTCCCGCTGGTCAACGGGTCAGAGAATGGCCGAGTCCCGCTGGTCAAAGAGTCAGAGAATGGCCGAGTCCCGCTGGTCAAAGAGTCAGAGAATAGCCGAGTCCCGCTGGTCAAAGAGTCAGAGAATGGCCGAGTCCCGCTGGTCAACGAGTCAGAGAATGGCCGAGTCCCGCTGGTCAAAGAGTCAGAGAATGGCCGAGTCCCGCTGGTCAACGAGTCAGAGAACGGCCGAGTCCCGCTGGTCAACGAGTCAGAGAATGGCCGAGTCCCGCTGGTCAAAGAGTCAGAGAATGGCCGAGTCCCGCTGGTCAACGAGTCAGAGAACGGCCGAGTCCCGCTGGTCAACGAGTCAGAGAATGGCCGAGTCCCGCTGGTCAAAGAGTCAGAGAATGGCCGAGTCCCGCTGGTCAACGGGTCAGAGAATGGCCGAGTCCCGCTGGTCAAAGAGTCAGAGAATGGCCGAGTCCCCGCTGGTCAAAGAGTCAGAGAACGGCCGAGTCCCGCTGGTCAACAAGTCAGAGAATGGCCGAGTCCCGCTGGTCAAAGAGTCAGAGAATGGCCGAGTCCCCGCTGGTCAACGAGTCAGAGAATGGCCGAGTCCCCGCTGGTCAAAGAGTCAGAGAATGGCCGAGTCCCGCTGGTCAACGAGTCAGAGAATGGCCGAGTCCCGCTGGTCAACGAGTCAGAGAATGGCCGAGTCCCCGCTGGTCAACGAGTCAGAGAATGGCCGAGTCCCGCTGGTCAAAGAGTCAGAGAATGGCCGAGTCCCGCTGGTCAAAGAGTCAACGAGTCAGAGAATGGCCGAGTCCCCGCTGGTCAAAGAGTCAGAGAATGGCCGAGTCCCGCTGGTCAAAGAGTCAGAGAATGGCCGAGTCCCGCTGGTCAACGAGTCAGAGAATAGCCGAGTCCCGCTGGTCAACGGGTCAGAGAATGGCCGAGTCCCGCTGGTCAAAGAGTCAGAGAATGGCCGAGTCCCGCTGGTCAAAGAGTCAGAGAATGGCCGAGTCCCGCTGGTCAACGAGTCAGAGAATGGCCGAGTCCCGCTGGTCAACGAGTCAGAGAATGGCCGAGTCCCGCTGGTCAACGAGTCAGAGAATGGCCGAGTCCCGCTGCATAGTTTGTGTACCATTATTGCTTCAGCCCTGCACTTTCAGAGATAAGTGCCTTAAATGGGGTTTATCAACATGACGAAAGATTTGAGGAACTTTGCAGAAACAGATGTGCAGCAACTGCACCTGAAACCACTCAGATGAGTCCAAGTCAACAAGTTACCGAGTCCCCAGTGGTCTTTGGGCCAATCAGCAGATCTCCGGTGGCCCGAGTCTCTATGTTTTACCTCACCTGCGTGATGATGGTCTTGACGCTGACCAGAGGAAGTCCCATGTAGTTTGACTTGATGATCCATTTTAACAGCTGATGACCCAAAACCTCCAGAACCATGCAGACATCTGGGAGAGGCTGAGGAAAGCTCTTACAGACAGGCCATTCGACAAAAAAGCAGGGATACGTTCCTAGGGATGGGAATCGAGAACCGGTTCTTCTTGAGAACCTGTTTCCAGTGTTTCAGTTCCTTGGAATCGTTTTGGCGATTTTGCAAACGATTCCCTTATCGATTCCAGTGGGCGCGAATGACGTCACCACGCAGCGTTGCGTGGCGACTCCAGCGCAGCCAGCAGCCAACAGTAAACATGGCGCCCAAGCGGTACAAACGCTGGAAAGTTTGGTTCCACATCCCTAAAAAAGACGACAACAGGGCAACTTGCAAAGTGAATATTTCACCAAAGGGAGGAAATACTACCAACATGCGATAACTATGAATGACTGTCGCGTTTTCGATCCGCTCCGGACTAACGTTGGTGAATCTGAACCCAGCAGCGTTAGCAACGTTAGCATGTCCTCGGCTAACACTGCAGGTCACTAACTAACAAACACTGCCTATCATGTTAGCACCATTTGCCTGATTGTAAAAGCTGCTGTTAGTAACGGTTAAGGTTAAATGAATGCCTTCTCAGGCATTACATTTAGATGAAATCATGAGAGACAGAGCCTGACTGGCTCAGAGCCAGAGGCTGGTGGTACTACCCCCAGTTCACCTCTACCTCCAGCTTCTCCATTCACCAGAGCAGGAAGAGTTAAATTACCCAGGCCAGGATAGACCAATGTGGACCTCACCGTTGTTGGGTTTGTGAGGTCATGACTCGTGTTACTTCTAAACTAAACAAAGTGGATGCTAATCGACCGGTTTGTTGTCCTTTTTCTCCAAATGAGAATCGATAAGGGAACCGACAAAGAACCGAATCATTAAGCAGAATCGAAAATGGAATTGGAATCGTAAAAATCTTATCAATTCCCATCCCTAGATAGCCTGGCTGACGCGTCCACATCTGGATGAGATGGTGGTCTGGGAACTAGGTGTGCATTTTCTCGTATTTGAGGCGTGGTTTACGAATGCCTAGAGCCGTTTATTGGGCGCTACAAATGTCTATCAAATGGCGTCTGGTTCTTCCCATCCTGCTTTGCACGCGATTCATAGCCAACTGTATCACTTATACCAGATGACGTATGTAGAGCGACAGAAATTCGACGAGGAAGAAGGCAATGAAATCTTTCATTTTTTAAAAGTAAACTTGCGTTCTAAGCTACTTAAAACACTTTCTAAGGCTGCATCGAACGGTAACGTTGTGTCCGCTGCCATGTTGGATTAACACTCTACAAGCTTCGGTGTCGCGCATAGACGTCGTCATCGTCTTGCTGCCCCCCCCCCCTCCTCCCCTCCCGTTCTGTGATTGGTTCCCTAACTCAGGCAAAAATAAGGGCGGTGGTTTCCAGGCTGCCTTTGCAGTGTGAATGAAATTGCGCGCAAAGCAGCATGGGAAGAACCAGGCTAGACACGACTGATGGAAAGGATACGCACTCCGCTGACCCCAGAGATCTTGAAGTCGTCGATGAGCTGGACGACCGTTTCCCTGTGCGGGTCGGAGGGGTCGCTGTCCCTCACCTGGAGACACAGACAGGTCACCTGAGCACACCTGAATCTAACGCTGGCACAGAGGAGGAAGCTCAGGCACTCACACATCGGAGCAGTTTGATCTCATCCAGAGCCGTCTCAGTGTAATGTGGAGCGCTCTTCACCACCTTCAGCGCCACGAAACGCTTCTTCCTGAAACAGACACACGTTCAGAGCCTCTGACTGCACAATCTGTGGAAACGTTTACATTTACACTGTCAATTAAATGTTACCCAATTCCGATTTTTTGCTCTCATGTGACACAGATCGGATATGTTTTTTGACCATGTAAATAGGACAAGGACGCATGCATTCAGATATTTTGATCAGATACGAATCGGATATGTGACAATGCGACCGCCCTGTAAACAGGCAGATCGGATATTCTTACACATTGCGTTCCACACGTCATTAAATATGCGACGATTTAGATTTTTTGTCGCACGTGGTAAGCTAGTGAAGCATATCAAAAGTTTGTCGGCTCATTCTAAAATTGCTGACCCACTGCTCTTCATCAAAGCCCGCCACAACATTCTCCCACCAGTCCTGGGATCGGTCTCGCACCCAGACACTCCTCTGAACAGCTGAGGAGGCAATAATGGCCCTTTTCCTCCTTCTCTCCCTTAAAATCCTGCCAATGTTGGGCGAACTTCTCGTGTACCGCAACACTAGCATCACACCTATGTCAACGTCGTCCATTTGCCTCAGCAGCAGAGTTTGGTAAACACTTAAGTAGGCATGCGCCATGTTTCAGGTGATAGGCAAGTGTAATCGCGTGAATCAGATATGAGTCACATTATTAAAGTACGTGTAACCACATGTTAAAAAAAATCGGATTTAGGCAAAAAAATCAGATCTGGGCATCAAGACTTGCAGTGTAAATGAAGCCTTTGAACATGACGTACTGCAGGTCCCAGCAGAGCCAGACTGTAGAGAAGTGACCCCAGCCTAGTTTCCTGACCACGTGGTACCTCCCGTTGAACAGGTCGCCGATCGTCACCGGGTAATAACCACCTGGAACACACAGAGCACAGGCTGAGGACTCGTCTGGAGGTGGTTATTTTTTAATTATATAGAAGACATGACTAGATAAATGTGATATGTGATACTCCTGTACCGATTTGATTTGCTCAGAGATCAAGGTTTGATATATGGTATAATGTAGGCACTTTGTTTGTCTTTTTTTTTTTGTCGTTGTTGTTTGTTTGCTCTGTTGTTTGGATTGTGAGTTAATGTTCATGTGATATATTCAAAAGGGACAGAAAACTGGTGTACATCTATCATTTTCTTGATTTCACTGATTTGTATGTTTATCTGTCTGCCAAAAAGATTAATAAAAAAAATTAAAATTGAAATTAAAATTTAAAAAAACTGGACCATTGTGCATCCTCCAGTGGCAGCTTTGTTAATCTGATTGGTGGAAGATTGCCTGAGACAGACTGATGGAGACATGCCTTATGTCCTGAGGAGGACTTCCCAGATGGTTCTCTGTAAGCTTTTATCACAACTTTGAAATGCTTGTGCCAGGCTGGTAGAAAACCAGAACCAGGCAGACAGACCTGGACCAGGTTATACATCAGTTTAATTATTCAACAATAATATATTTACATATATCTATTTGTCTCCAAACTGCACAGGTGGAGCTTGTTACCGTAAACCTATTCATGGGTACCAGTGACGTCACGTCGACAAGACAGCCGCCATATTTGTGTCCAATTTGACAGTTCTCCTCAGTTTAGCTATGGTGGTACAAACCTCACACTTGAACGAGACAACGATATTTGTTAAAACTTAACATTGGTTATGACCCATATTTATTACTCTCAACAGTATTTTGTCCGCTAACCTCTACAAAACGCCTGCCCCAACTCATAATAGAATTTATGGCATAAGCATTGGATTGGACAGTGGCCACCAATGAAGTGGCCAGTGAGTAACTACGGTGTTTCATTGTATTTAAGGACCCACGCCATGACAAACGTAGGTATGAATAATAGTTAATTACTGACTGACATCAGCTCAAACCACACGCCTTGAGTGTACCGTAATCAGATAAAGTTAGCTAACGTTAGCATAAGACACTTAAGCTGCATTCGGACAGAGCAGTTCTAAGAACGAACGCAGGTCTAAGAACATGGCAAAGCACCTGGCTGCTTTACAAAGAATTCAAAGACCGACAGGTTAGCGAATGTGACTGAAATCACCGTTAGCCCTAAACGAACAGCCCCTTTCTCATCGAGTGTTTGAAACATTTTTCCCAACACTTGTCGAGGTGGCGGCTGTAGGCTATTCTTACCATAGAGCCTTTATCATAATATTGAACATTTTGGCTGAACATTTCAGCCGTTATTCTACTGTTTGCGTTGAGCAGATCGGGAACATGAAGAAGCGGAAATCTGACAAGGGGCGGAGCTGCCAACCACCCAACACCTCCGTCAGATGTGTTCCTATGGAACCCAGAACAGACCCAGCTGAGGAGAAAATGGTTCCAGGAACTGAGGGCTGTGGTCCCTAGCTCCTGTGGTCCCTAGCTCCTGTTGTCCCTAGCTCCTGTGGTCCCTAGCTCCTGTGGTACCTAGCTCCTGTGGTACCTAGCTCCTGTGGTCCCTAGCTCCTGTGGTCCCTAGCTCCTGTGGTCCCTAGCTCCTGTGGTCCCTAGCTCCTGTGGTCTCTAGCTCCTGTGGTCCCTAGCTCCTGTGGTCCCTAGCTCCTGTGGTCCCTAGCTCCTGTGGTCCCTAGCTCCTGTATGTCCGAATGAGGGAAAAAACGGCCCCGTTCCTGAAAAGGTTATAGGAACTGCCAAAGGTTCCTACAGTGGGAATGAGCCTATAGTGAATCTCCATAGAGGTAGCTAACAGGTAGCTAACAGGTAGCTAACAGGTAGCTAACATCACATTAGGTAAGGTAGTGTCAGCGTTAATCATATGGCATCTGAAGTTAATCATGTTTTCGGTGGGTTTTGTGGGGTTTCCAAAGACTAAAATAAAATGAGATAAAGTGTTGATTGCACAACCTGGAGTTAGCTGCTGGCTGCCACAAACATGGCGGCGCGAAAATACTGTGACGTCATTGATGAATACAGAGTGAGTTACGGTTGGAAGTCTTTCTGTTTGGATGTATTGAACAATCAACCACTTGTGTTTCATCCTTCTGGATCATCACTGTCCCTGAATCCATTAAAACATGTCAACAGTCTTTAGTTTCTAGTTTTCTGATAGAAGAAAATATCTTTATTTACCTTTGCAGTAATCTGACGGGTCCTCCTGCTCCTCATCATCAGAGCCCAACAGCTGAGCAGGGGGCGGGGTTAATCCGGGAGGGGGCGGGGTTAATCCGGGAGGGGCCGGGCTTTTATCTGAAAGGGGTGTGGTCATCAATGGTGTGGGTGATGACATAATAGGAAATAGGTTAAATGCGGGGCCGGGAGAGTCCAGAGAACCAAGCATGGGGGCGGCAGAGGAGCAGAGGGGGGAGTAAAGGTGGGGGGAGACGGTGGAGGTGAAGGTCACAGAGGTCAGGGGGAAAAGGTCGGGCTGGGCGGGGCTTAAGGGAGGAGTGGAAAGAGCTTCAACTTCACTGTGAGGAGAAGCTGGAAGTGGACTGAAGAGCTCCGCCTGGACGTCTGCAGACTTGTTCTGCAGAGTTCTGTGAGGCGACCTGGAGGCATTATGGGTAACGGCGGGCAGTGGGCTGGGGGCGGGGCTTCCTGATGTGGCAGATGCTGACTGGCTGAGAAACTGAGTGGTCTCCGGAGACTTTGGAGGCGCTACGATGGGACGTGTTGCATCTTTGGGGCGAGTCGTCATCTGGTGGGCGGGCGATGTGGGAGATTCATGAGGATCCTCTGCCCTGGATCCTGTGGGGGGCATCTGGCCTGCCTGGGGGGGCATCTGGCCTGCCTGGGGGGGCATCTGGCCTGCCTGGGGGGGCATCTGGTCTGCCCGGGGGGGCATCTGGCCTGCCCGGGGGGGCAGCTGGCCTGCCCGGGGGGGCAACTGGTCTGCCTGGGGGTGAGTTCGGGGTGGGCTGCTGTCGGCCCTCTGAGGGTCACATGACTCACTGGACCTGAAACAGGAAGAGAAAACAAACCATCACAGTGTCAGTTAGTGAGGATACTGAGGCCCAACATGTGATGAGCTACACCAACAGAGTTTATTATTCTGGACACGTTTTGTTTCTGACAGGCGGACGGTTACAGTGATGATGTCACCCTGAACACACACAGCACGGGTCATATAACACACACACACACACACACACACACACACACACACACACACACACAGTCTATTTCTGTCCAGATGACCTCAGAGCGCACGAGTGTGTGCATGTTTCTATCTTTAGGAGGAAGCGTCTCAGGACAGCGAGCTGATCTCAGAACCTCAGAACCTCCTCCTGGATGGGAGGGGCCTGAGGTCCGGATGGGAGGGGCCTGAGGGCTGGATGGGAGGGGCCTGAGGTCCGGATGGGAGGGGCCTGAGGGCTGGATGGGAGGGGCCTGAGGGCCGGATGGGAGGGGCCTGAGGGCTGGATGGGAGGGGCCTGAGGGCTGGATGGGAGGGGCCTGAGGGCTGGATGGGAGGGGCCTGAGGGCCGGATGGGAGGGGCCTGAGGGCTGGATGGGAGGGGCCTGAGGGCCGGATGGGAGGGGCCTGAGGGCTGGATGGGAGGGGCCTGAGGTCCGGATGGGAGGGGCCTGAGGGCCGGATGGGAGGGGCCTGAGGGCTGGATGGGAGGGGCCTGAGGGCCGGATGGGAGGGGCCTGAGGGCCGGATGGGAGGGGCCTGAGGGCCGGATGGGAGGGGCCTGAGGGCTGGACACGGATATGACGTAATATAATCGATTCTGGGGAGAAAAATCGATTTTTAAAATCATCCCATTAAAAATCGCGATATGTACATGAATCGATTTTTTCGCCCACCCCGAGTAAATAAGTACTCGACATGAGTTTTCAATTGTTGGCCTCAAATGCAATCAGATTAAGTGAAGGATCTCCTCCGATCCTTGCCCTGAAAATACTGTTGGGCAATGTCTTTCCTGTTCAGATTGTCCAGCCTTTCTTGATGGATGTGGTCATGGTGGACCGCAACCACGTTTTAAGCCTCCGCAAGCCACTGAGACTTCGTTCTGCCTCAGCAGACGATGCGGGCGCTACCGTTAACAATCTGACAAGTGCCTCAACTGGCTCACAAAGGGCACCAACTTCAACGGGCATTGCTTTTAAGATCTGTGCAGCATCTGCAGCGGTTTGGAAGCGGTACCTGTTGTTGAACATGGCTAACTGAATCTTCCCACTGCGGCTCAGGGTCACGCATGGCACAGTTTACTTACAGTCCATGCTTTCTGAAAAAAGGATGCAATAGTTTTCTGCTTTTTCGGTTCGGCTGGCCTCATCATGCATGCCGACGAAGCCTGCCCAGCTCAACGACCGAATATTAATATCTGTCTTTGTTTGGTTTTACGTGAGTTGTTGCAAAGCATGCACTGACATGCAATAAACCTGATGTTAATTTATCTTTTGATTTCCCCGTGAGGTTTAAGCAAAGAAAGAAAGCAGGGGACGGATCCCAGTGAATCAAAATCTGGTCCCACCCTCTATCTGCGCGCATGACCAGAACCTGCCAGGAAACAAACTGGTAACCATGACAACGTGAAGGGATGACATCACCGTGTCCCACAGCCCAGGTGGACCACAGTTCTGCCGGGTTCTGCCCACATTAACCTGCCAGAACTCAGAGTTCTGCCGGGTTCTGCCCACATTAACCTGCCAGAACTCAGAGTTCTGCCGGGTTCTGCCGGGTTCTGCCCACATTAACCTGCCAGAACTCAGAGTTCTGCCGGGTTCTGCCCACATTAACCTGCCAGAACTCAGAGTTCTGCCGGGTTCTGCCGGGTTCTGCCCACATTAACCTGCCAGAACTCAGAGTTCTGCCGGGTTCTGCCCACATTAACCTGCCAGAACTCAGAGTTCTGCCGGGTTCTGCCGGGTTCTGCCCACATTAACCTGCCAGAACTCAGAGTTCTGCCGGGTTCTGCCCACATTAACCTGCCAGAACTCAGAGTTCTGCCGGGTTCTTCCCACATTAACCTGCCAGAACTCAGAGTTCTGCCAGGTTCTGCCCACATTAACCTGCCAGAACTCAGAGTTCTGCCAGGTTCTGCCGGGTTCTGCCCACATTAACCTGCCAGAACTCAGAGTTCTGCCGGGTTCTGCCCACATTAACCTGCCAGAACTCAGAGTTCTGCCGGGTTCTGCCGGGTTCTGCCCACATTAACCTGCCAGAACTCAGAGTTCTGCCGGGTTCTGCCCACATTAACCTGCCAGAACTCAGAGTTCTGCCGGGTTCTGCCGGGTTCTGCCCACATTAACCTGCCAGAACTCAGAGTTCTGCCGGGTTCTGCCCACATTAACCTGCCAGAACTCAGAGTTCTGCCGGGTTCTGCCGGGTTCTGCCCACATTAACCTGCCAGAACTCAGAGTTCAGGTTAATGTGGGCAGAACCCGAGTTCTGCCGGGTTCTGCCTCTCAGGTGTGAGACATCAGAACCATCCAGGTGTGCAGGTGAGGTCAGACAGTGAGTGTTCCTCACCGGTTCTCCTCAGCTCGGACCCTCCGGTGTTTCTTGCCTCTTCTTCTGTTTTTTTTGCCGGTGGCGCCTGGGGCGGAGCTTCCAGTTCCGGTGCTGACTGCAGCTGTGAGGAAGAAAACAGTTTTAAGCCAAACTTAGAAATGCTTCAATCTGAGGAGGCAGGAAGCAGAACCTGGTTCTGATTTTAGATCCTGGAGTCTGATTTTAGTCTGATTTTAGAACCTGAAGTCTGATTTTAGTCTGATTTTAGAACCTGGTTCTGATTTTAGAACCTGAAGTCTGATTTTAGATCCCGAAGTCTGATTTTAGATCCCGAAGTCTGATTTTAGATCCCGAAGTCTGATTTTAGATCCCGAAGTCTGACTTTAGATCCTGAAGTCTGACTTTAGATCCCGAAGTCTGACTTTAGATCCTGAAGTCTGACTTTAGAACCTGGAGTCTGACTTTAGAACCTGGAGTCTGATTTTAGATCCTGGAGTCTGATTTTAGATCCCGAAGTCTGATTTTAGATCCTGAAGTCTGACTTTAGATCCCGAAGTCTGACTTTAGATCCTGGAGTCTGACTTTAGATCCCGAAGTCTGATTTTAGATCCCGAAGTCTGATTTTAGATCCCGAAGTCTGATTTTAGATCCTGAAGTCTGACTTTAGATCCCGAAGTCTGACTTTAGATCCTGAAGTCTGACTTTAGATCCTGAAGTCTGATTTTAGATCCCGAAGTCTGATTTTAGATCCCGAAGTCTGACTTTAGATCCTGAAGTCTGACTTTAGATCCCGAAGTCTGACTTTAGATCCTGAAGTCTGACTTTAGATCCCGAAGTCTGACTTTAGATCCTGAAGTCTGACTTTAGAACCTGGAGTCTGATTTTAGATCCCGAAGTCTGACTTTAGATCCTGAAGTCTGACTTTAGATCCCGAAGTCTGACTTTAGATCCTGAAGTCTGACTTTAGAACCTGGAGTCTGATTTTAGATCCTGGAGTCTGATTTTAGAACCTGAAGTCTAATTTTATATCCCGAAGTCTGATTTTAGAACCTGAAGTCTGATTTTATATCCCGAAGTCTGATTTTAGAACCTGAAGTCTGACTTTAGATCCCGAAGTCTGATTTTAGAACCTGAAGTCTAATTTTATATCCCGAAGTCTGATTTTAGAACCTGAAGTCTGATTTTATATCCCGAAGTCTGATTTTAGAACCTGAAGTCTGACTTTAGATCCCGAAGTCTGATTTTATATCCCGAAGTCTGATTTTAGAACCTGAAGTCTGATTTTAGATCCCGAAGTCTGATTTTAGAACCTGAAGTCTGACTTTAGAACCTGAAGTCTGATTTTAGAACCTGAAGTCTGACTTTAGAACCTGAAGTCTGACTTTAGAACCTGAAGTCTGACTTTAGAACCTGGAGTCTGATTTTAGATCCTGGAGTCTGATGTTAGATCCTGGAGTCTGATTTTAGATCCCGAAGTCTGACTTTAGATCCCGAAGTCTGACTTTAGATCCCGAAGTCTGACTTTAGATCCTGGAGTCTGATTTTAGATCCTGGAGTCTGATGTTAGATCCTGGAGTCTGATTTTAGATCCCGAAGTCTGACTTTAGAACCTGAAGTCTGATTTTAGAACCTGAAGTCTGACTTTAGAACCTGAAGTCTGATTTTAGATCCCGAAGTCTGATTTTAGATCCTGAAGTCTGATTTTAGATCCCGAAGTCTGATTTTAGAACCTGAAGTCTGATTTTAGATCCCGAAGTCTGATTTTTGATCCCGAAGTCTGATTTTAGAACCTGAAGTCTGACTTTAGAACCTGAAGTCTGATTTTATATCCCGAAGTCTGATTTTAGAACCTGAAGTCTGATTTTAGATCCCGAAGTCTGATTTTATATCCCGAAGTCTGACTTTAGAACCTGAAGTCTGATTTTAGAACCTGAAGTCTGATTTTATATCCCGAAGTCTGATTTTAGAACCTGAAGTCTGATTTTATATCCTGAAGTCTGATTTTAGAACCTGAAGTCTGACTTTAGATCCCGAAGTCTGATTTTATATCCCGAAGTCTGATTTTAGAACCTGAAGTCTGACTTTAGAACCTGGAGTCTGATGTTAGATCCTGAAGTCTGATTTTATATCCCGAAGTCTGACTTTAGAACCTGAAGTCTGATTTTAGAACCTGAAGTCTGACTTTAGAACCTGAAGTCTGATTTTAGAACCTGAAGTCTGATTTTAGATCCCGAAGTCTGATTTTAGATCCCGAAGTCTGATTTTAGATCCCGAAGTCTGATTTTAGATCCCGAAGTCTGATTTTAGAACCTGAAGTCTGATTTTAGATCCCGAAGTCTGATTTTTGATCCCGAAGTCTGATTTTAGAACCTGAAGTCTGATTTTAGAACCTGAAGTCTGACTTTAGAACCTGAAGTCTGATTTTAGAACCTGAAGTCTGATTTTATATCCCGAAGTCTGATTTTATATCCCGAAGTCTGATTTTAGATCCTGAAGTCTTATTTTAGATCCTGAAGTCTTATTTTAGATCCTGAAGTCTGATTTTAGATCCTGAAGTCTGATTTTAGAACCTGAAGTCTTATTTTAGATCCTGAAGTCTGATTTTAGATCCTGAAGTCTGATTTTAGAACCTGATGTCTGACTTTAGAACCTGAACTCTGACTTTAGATCCTGAAGTCTGATTTTAGATCCTGAAGTCTGACTTTAGATCCTGAAGTCTGATTTTAGAACCTGAAGTCTGATTTTAGAACCTGATGTCTGACTTTAGAACCTGAAGTCTGATTTTAGAACCTGAAGTCTGACTTTAGAACCTGGGGGGGGGGGGGGGGGGGGAGTAATAGAGGGTAAATGGGGGGTTATAGGGGGGGCATACAGGGGGGGTAAAGAGGGTAAATGGGAGGTTGGGGGGAGCATACAGGGGGGAGTTATAGAGGGGGGGCATACATGGGGGGTTATAGAGGGTAAATGGGGGGTTGGGGGGGAGCATACTGGGGGTTATAGAGGGTAAATGGGGGGTTATAGGGGGGCATACAGGGGGGTAAAGAGGGTAAATGGGGGGTTATAGAGGGTAAATGGGGGGTTGGGGGGAGCATACAGGGGGGGTTATAGAGGGTAAATTGGGGGTTGGGGGGAGCATACAGGGGGGGTTATTGAGGGTAAATGGGGGGTTATGGGGGGCATACGGGGGGTTATAGAGGGAGGGAGCATACGGGGGGTATAGAGGGTAAATGGGGGGTTATGGGGGGGCATACGGGGGGGTATAGAGGGTAAATGGGGGTTATAGGGGGGGAGCATACAGGAGGGGGTTATAGAGGGTAAATGGGGGGTTATAGAGGGAGGGGGCATACATGGGGGGTATAGAGGGTAAATGGGGGGTTATAGGGGGGGGCATACAGGGTGGTTATACAGGGGGGGTTATAGGGGGGGAGCATACAGGGGGGTTATACAGGGGGGGTTATAGAGGGGGGGCATACAGGGTGGTTATACAGGGGGGGTTATAGAGGGTAAATGGGGGGTTGGGGGGGAGCATACAGGGGGGGGTTATAGAGGGTAAATTGGGGGTTGGGGGGAGCATACAGGGGGGGTTATAGAGGGTAAATGGGGGGTTGTGGGGGGGCATACAGGGGGGTTATAGAGGGTAAATGGGGGGTTATAGAAGGGGGGGCATACTGGGGGGTATAGAGGGTAAATGGGGGGTTATAGAGGGGGGGGCATACAGGAGGGGGTTATAGAGGGAGGGAGCATACAGGGGGGGTATAGAGGGTAAATGGGGGGTTATGGGGGGGCATACGGGGGGGTATAGAGGGTAAATGGGGGGTTATAGGGGGGGAGCATACAGGGGGGGTATAGAGGGCAAATGGGGGGTTATAGGGGGGGGCATACAGGGTGGTTATACAGGGGGGGGTTATAGAGGGGGGGGGGCATACAGGGGGGTTATACAGGGGGGGTTATAGAGGGGGGAGCATACAGGGTCGTTATACAGGGGGGGTTATAGAGGGTAAATGGGGGGTTATAGAAGGGGGGGCATACAGGGGGGTTATACAGGGGGGTTATAGAGGGTAAATGGGGGGTTATGGGGGGGCATACAGGGTGGTTATACAGGGGGGGTTATAGAGGGGGGGAGCATACAGGGGGGTTATACAGGGGGGGTTATAGAGGGTTATAGAGGGTAAATGGGGGGTTATGGGGGGGGGGGGGGCCATACAGGGTGGTTATACAGGGGGGGTTATAGAGGGTAAATGGGGGGTTATAGAGGGGGAGCATACAGGGGGGTTATACAGGGGGGTTATAGAGGGTAAATGGGGGGTTATAGGGGGGGGCATACAGGGTGGTTATACAGGGGGGGTTATAGAGGGGGGGGGGCATACAGGGGGGTTATACAGGGGGGGTTATAGAGGGTAAATGGGGGGTTATAGAGGGGGGGCATACAGGGGGGTTATACAGGGGGGTTATAGAGGGTAAATGGGGGGTTATAGGGGGGGCATACAGGGTGGTTATACAGGGGGGGGTTATAGAGGGGGGGGGGCATACAGGGGGGTTATACAGGGGGGGTTATAGAGGGGGGGCATACAGGGTCGTTATACAGGGGGGGTTATAGAGGGTAAATGGGGGGTTATGGGGGGGGGCATACAGGGTGGTTATACAGGGGGATTATAGAGGGTAAATGGGGGGTTATGGGGGGGGCATACAGGGTGGTTATACAGGGGGGGTTATAGAGGGTAAATGGGGGGTTATGGGGGGGGGGGCATACAGGGTGGTTATACAGGGGGGGTTATAGAGGGTAAATGGGGGGTTATAGAGGGGGAGCATACAGGGGGGTTATACAGGGGGGGTTATAGAGGGGGAGCATACAGGGGGGTTATACAGGGGGGGTTATAGAGGGGGAGCATACAGGGTGGTTATACAGGGGGGTTATAGAGGGGGAGCATACAGGGGGGTTATACAGGGGGGGTTATAGAGGGGGAGCATACAGGGGGGTTATACAGGGGGGGTTATAGAGGGGGGGGAGCATACAGGGGGGTTATACAGGGGGGTTATAGAGGGGGAGCATACAGGGGGGTTATACAGGGGGGGTTATAGGGGGGTGGAGCATACAGGGTGGTTATACAGGGGGGGTTATAGAGGGTAAATGGGGGGTTATAGAGGGGGGGGAGCATACAGGGGGGTTATACAGGGGGGGTTATAGAGGGGGAGCATACAGGGTGGTTATACAGGGGGGGTTATAGAGGGGGGGGAGCATACAGGGGGGTTATACAGGGGGGGTTATAGAGGGTAAATGGGGGTTATTTTATTATTCTAAAGGACTCCGGGTCAGCTCCGGGTGCCACAGCCTGGTACCGGGATGTAGCTTAGCACGTGGTGCTGATTCACTCTCCGGTACCGGCACCGGCTCGCGCCCTGACTCACCTATCAACATGTCGGCTGTCGGTCCAGAACCAGGAGCTGAAACCCGGAGACGGTTCGGCCACAGGAGGCTCCGCTGCCCCCGGTGTCAGAGGGTCCGGCCGGGGCAGCTGGGGGCAGCTGGGGGGGGCGGGCCGCGGCCTGCGGCTCGGTTCTGTAGAGCTGCCGGTCCGCCGGTACTCGGCTCCGGTTCCGGTTGGTGTCTGCGGCCTCCGGACCGGGACCTTGTGCTTATTCCGTGCGCGGCTCACTTGTTGCTGGTTCTGCCTTCAGGAACAGCTGCTGACACCGGACACCGGACGCCGCGCTGCGCGCATGCGCAATGGCCCGCCACGCTGAAGCGGAGCTGGCGGGGCGTAGGGGCGGGGAGGGGGGTTACCATGGTTACCAGTTGTTTACAGACATGAGCAGCTGAGCTCTGAAAAAGTCCAGAAAAGACTCCAAATCCCAGAGAACCTGAGGAGGAAACATGGCTGCTGGAGCCCGATGGAGGAGGAACCCAACAGCCTGATCTCATGTTAGTGCTAGTTATAGTTCATTAATGGTGTTAACCAGCTAGTTATAGTTCATTAATGGTGTTAACCAGCTAGTTATAGTTCATTAATGGTGTTAACCAGCTAGTCATAGTTCATTAATGGTGTTAACCAGCTAGTCATAGTTCATTAATGGTGTTAACCAGCTAGTCATAGTTCATTAATGGTGTTAACCAGCTAGTCATAGTTCATTAATGGTGTTAACCAGCTAGTCATAGTTCATTAATGGTGTTAACCAGCTAGTTGTAGTTTAACAACAGTTAGTTAATGTGAGCATGAGTTCAGTCACTGTAGACAGTAAACCTGCATTTATCTCAGATTTATTCTACTTATTGGCAGTTTTCTTTAAATAAAGACTTTCCTGGATGATCAGATTTGTCCTTCGGTGGGACTGCATCAGTGAACCATGATGGTTCATAAAGTTCCAGTCATACATCCTCCGACCGCCTCAGAGACAGCAGCATAAAGGTGGATATTATATGTCAAATATTGTACAATTAGACTATAAACTTTGCTCTTTGACACTAAAACTAAGATAAAATAATGATTGAAAGTATTCTGAATCTGTGCAATAATAAATAAAACAAAGCCTCAAACTGAACACATTAAAAACTAAAAAAAAACACAAATTATAACAACAAAAAACAGAATACAAGTGGATAATCACTGATTCTGAGTCTGGGTCTCAGAATTTTATATTGAGTCCCGACTGTTACCAGCCTATGGTGAAATAAATATATATCACATTTATGTACAGATTATAGTTTTAATTTACCTTTGTCATTGTTTATATAATCATATGCAGAAATTTTAAGTATTTTATTCCCGGACTTCTGACATGGGGTCATTAAGGGGGATTAGAGTAACAATTTCCTTTCCCACCCCTTGGGGGCGCCACAGCAGGATTCTGAGCATCATTTTTGAAGTCACCATTGGATTCCTTGACCAAGAAAACATAGGATTGGCATGTTAAATTGAGTTTTTAGGTTGTTTAGAGGCCTAAGGTACCTGAAATTCTGTATTTTATGGCGCCCGTTTTGAAATTCCAAAATGGCCGCCATACAGGTGTCTGTTCAAGTGGCAACATTGGGTTTTTGGAATCCCCAAGGTCTGCAGATTCCAAAAACCAATGTTGCCACTTGAACAGACACCTGCACATACATATATGTATATGTATGTACAGGTGTATAATTGTATAATTTACTGTATAATTTACTTTATAATTTACCTTCAGGGGTCAATAAAGTTTTATTGAAGTGAGAAATTGACACAGGTCTGTTAACATGTCTTGAGAGAGTATGAAAGGAGCATAAAAGGACATTTAAAAACTCCTAATGGTCAATATTTGAGCTGATTATTGGTAATTATTGCTCCACTCTGCCCCCCGGTGGACACATGTGAACACAACACAGCTGCTAAAATTAAAACTTTATTTTTACATAATACAAACTGAGTTTGGCCGCTTGCCTCCTCACAACAGAACCACACCTTCCTCTTGCTCCTCGCCCCCCCCACACAGGTATTTACAGGCACATTTACACACAGGAAGTAGAAAAGCTGGGCTCCATCCTGAAGTCATTCAGTAGAAAACAGTAGCAAACAGCTCGACCAATCAGAGCCGAGCGGCATGCTGTATATAGGTCAGGTGACCAGAGTTTAAGCCCCGCCCCTCATTTTAAAAAGTAAACAATGAAATTATGTAGAAGAAGCACCAAAAACCGTCATCATCATCATCATTATCATCACATGCATGCAGAGAAAACTACGACTACGGGTCCCACACGGGGTCAAAAAACACAAGAAGAAGAAGAAGAAAAGAGGCTGCAAGCAGCAGGAAGACCTGGACCAGAACCAGAACCAGAACCACCAGAAGCAGAACCACCAGAACCAGAACCTTCCCGGGTCAGCAGGAAGAGTGAAGTAAGGATCAGCCAGACTCTCTGAGTCCAGAACCTTTAAGCAGAGATAACAGGTTCTACGGCAGTTCTGATCGGTTTTTGTCTTCAGGTTCTGGGCATGCTCACATGTCATGTGACACAGCTCAGCAGGTTTCATCCAGAAGTCCGAGTTCTGGTCCAAAGTTCTGGTTCTTAGTTCAGGAACCAACTGGTTCACAGATCAGATGATGAAACGTGTCCCAGAGTTCTGGATAAAGTTCTGATGAACGTCTGAAGGTTAAACTATTGATCATCAGTTATCGGACTCTGTTCCTGTGGTTCTGATGTCAGAGGTTCTGAAAACATTTAAATGTTCCGACCTCTCAGGTGAGCTGACCCGTTCACCTCTCAGGTTAAAGTAGAAAAGATTTATTTTCCCATCATGCCTTAGGACACATGAGGCGCCACCGAGCTGCAAGAGTGAAGGCACAGCTGGGATTAATAAATATAAATACAGTTACAGTATGTACACACAATAAGTTACACGAGTTTAGCTCCTCCCACATAGTTTAGCTCCTCCCACAGAGTTAGCTCCTCCCACAGAGTTAGCTCCTCCCACATAGTTTAGCTCCTCCCATATAGTTTAGCTCCTCCCACAGAGTTAGCTCCTCCCACATAGTTTAGCTCCTCCCATATAGTTAGCTCCTCCCACATAGTTTATGATTGTTTTCATCATCGTTTGTTCAGCAGGTTCGACGTTCGCGTTTCAGTTTCACCTTCAGTGACTCCAGTTTCTGTTTCAGGTCACATGTAAACAGCTGATCCACAGCTGGTTAACAGCTGGTTACATCTGGTTATAGCTGGTTATAGCTGGTTAACAGCTGGTTACATCTGGTTAACAGCTGGTTACAGCTGGTTACAGGTAGTTAACAGCTGGTTACAGATGGTTAACAGCTGGTTAACAGCTGGTTACAGCTGATCCACAGCTGGTTTACAGCTGGTTTACAGCTGGTTAACAGCTGGTTACAGCTGGTTAACAGCTCGTTAACAGCTGATCCACAGCTGGTTGACCACTGGTTGACAGCTGGTTACAGCTGGTTAACAGCTGGTTATAGCTGGTTAACAGCTGGTTAACAACTGGTTACAGCTGGTTTACAGCTCGTTAACAGCTGATCCACAGCTGGTTGACAGCTGGTTTACAGCTGATCCACAGCTGGTTGACAGCTGGTTACAGATGGTTAACAGCTGGTTAACAGCTGGTTACAGATGGTTACAGATGGTTAACAGCTGGTTATAGCTGATCCACAGCTGATCCACAGCTGGTTAACAGCTGGTTACAGATGGTTAACAGCTGGTTATAGCTGGTTAACAGCTGGTTAACAACTGGTTACAGCTGGTTTACAGCTCGTTAACAGCTGATCCACAGCTGGTTGACAGCTGGTTTACAGCTGATCCACAGCTGGTTGACAGCTGGTTACAGATGGTTAACAGCTGGTTAACAGCTGGTTACAGCTGGTTACAGCTGATCCACAGCTGGTTATAGCTGGTTATAGCTGGTTACAGCTGGTTACAGCTGATCCACAGCTGGTTAACAGCTGGTTATCAGCTGGTTAACAGCTGGTTACAGCTGATCCACAGCTGGTTAACAGCTGAGCCTGAGCCTGAGTTGTGGCTCAGTTGGTACAATGATAAAAGGGTGAGGGGTTCCGTCTCTGGTTCTTTGGACCTGGACCTGAGAAGGGTTCGGGTTAGCTCTGCAAACCGATCAATAATCAATGAGAAACTGGAGTCCAACTGAAAGGTGGTGGAAACGCTCCCTGATCCAGAGTCTGTAAATGCTTTCAGGACGCTCAGAGTCAGAGCTGCTGGCTTCAGTAGAAAAAAAACAGACAAAACAGCAGGTCTGACATCAGCAGATCAATGATCAATACATGTGATTCGACTACAAACAACTGAACTTGTGCTTTTTGACGAAGAGACAACAAACAGCTCGAGGAAATGTAGTGCAAGGCGGCAGGTGGCAATGATGCTGCCTGATTGGTTAGATTGTCATTGTTGGTTTGGGTTGAATTCAACGTTTCTTCTCAGGTTAACTCAACGTCAGATTAATTTAACTCAACGTCAGATTAACTTAACTCAACGTCAGATTAATTTAACTCAGATTAATTTAACTCAACCTCAGATTAATTTAACTCAACGTCAGATTAACTTAACTCAACGTCAGATTAAATTAACTCAGCGTCAGATTAATTTAACTCAACGTCAGATTAACTTAACTCAACGTCAGATTAATTTAACTCAGATTAATTTAACTCAACGTCAGATTAATTTAACTCAACGTCAGATTAACTTAACTCAACGTCAGATTAATTTAACTCAGATTAATTTAACTCAGATTAATTTAACTCAGATTAATTTAACTCAACGTCAGATTAATTTAACTCAACGTCAGATTAACTTAACTCAACGTCAGATTAATTTAACTCAGATTAATTTAACTCAACGTCAGATTAATTTAACTCAACGTCAGATTAACTTAACTCAACGTCAGATTAATTTAACTCAGATTAATTTAACTCAGATTAATTTAACTCAGATTAATTTAACTCAACGTCAGATTAATTTAACTCAACGTCAGATTAACTTAACTCAACGTCAGATTAATTTAACTCAGATTAATTTAACTCAACGTCAGATTAATTTAACTCAACGTCAGATTAATTTAACTCAACGTCAGATTAATTTAACTCAACGTCAGATTAATTTAATTCAACGTCAGATTAATTTAACTCAACGTCAGATTAACTTAACTCAACGTCAGATTAATTTAACTCAACGTCAGATTAACTTAACTCAACGTCAGATTAATTTAACTCAACGTCAGATTAACTTAACTCAACGTCAGATTAATTTAACTCAACGTCAGATTAATTTAATTCAACGTCAGATTAATTTAACTCAACGTCAGATTAATTTAACTTCAGGTTAATCTGAAGTTGAGTTAACCTGAGGAAAACGTCCTTCCATCGTGGGCGTTGGGGTGCTTTGTGGAGGAATCTGAGGACCCAGTTCTCCTGAGTCCAACTATATAAACTTTGTACATCCCACACACTCAGAGCAAGGACTCAGGGTCACAGCTGTCCAATCAGAGCACTGATCCGGTTTCTGTTCTTCATCAGCAGAAGTTAGAGATCTGTGACTTTGTTCTCCACCAGGGCGGCGACCTGCTGCAGCCGATAGGCCAACTGCATCTTCTGACCGGATTGGTCCTCCTCCAGAGACATGATGATCTGAGACAGAGAGGTGGAGGCAGGCTGTTCAAACAGATTTAATATTTCAGGTTTAAACTTTTAAATCACTTAAATAAGCCCTTCCTGATGAAGACGACGAAGAAGATTCTCTCAACCAAAGTCACATGACCTCTGTGTGTGTATGTGTGTGTTACCTGGTCATAGTATTTGTTGATGTACTTGTAGAGTTCATGAAGAGCAACGACACTGTTCATCTTTGAGGAAAAACTCTGCAGAGACAAAGACGGGTAAAGTGAGACAGGTACAGGTGCACACCGACAGGTGCACACAGACAGGTACAGGTGCACACCGACAGGTGCACACAGACAGGTACAAGTGGACACAGACAGTTGCACACAGACAGGTGTACACAGACAGGTGGACACAGACAGGTGCACACAGACAGGTGTACACAGACAGGTGCACACAGACAGGTGCACACAGACAGGTACAGGTGCACACAGACAGGTACAGGTGCACACAGACAGGTACAGGTGCACACAGACAGGTGCACACAGACAGGTGCACACAGACAGGTACAGGTGCACACAGAAAGGTGCACACAGACAGGTACAGGTGCACACAGAAAGGTGCACACAGACAGGTACAGGTGCACATAGAAAGGTGCACACAGACAGGTACAGGTGCACACAGACAGGTGCACACAGACAGGTGCACACAGACAGGTCATGTGACCGTCTGTCAGGTGACCGGTTGGTGCTTACTGACCCCGGACAGCTCGGTCAGAGTGGAGTTCATCTCCTGGTAGCATCCTGAGGCGGCGCTGTGGATGTCGCTGTAATACCTGCAAACACACGGCGGCTCTTTACAACCCGACTCCATGGCAACAAGAACCGGACTGGGAGTGTTTACATGGCAACAGAATGGGTAAGGGTCTCACCTCTCCACCAGCTGTTTGTAGCGTGGAATCTCTCTGGCGTACAGCAGCTTGTTAACAGGAGAGTCCTGATTGGACAAAAAGGTGCAATGAGGTCACCTGACTGAGCGGACAGAGCAGACGGACGGATCATTAAAGAGAAAGACGGATCATTAAAGAGAAAGATGGATCATACCCGCCCCACTTTGTGCTCAGAGGTGGTGCACGAGTCGATGAAGGTCTGAGCGATGACCGACAGGACGGCGTCGATGCTGTCGGTCACCTGAACGTCTAGAACAAACTGAGGGTTCTTCAAGATGTTGACCCAGAACCTGAGAGGGAGACTGAGAGAGAAAGACGGGTCAAAGACGGCTCACGGGACCTGACAGCTTGCTTTGTTTGTCAGAGTTGAGGTTTGAATCTCACCTGTTGGTCTTCCAGATGTGGACGGTCTCGGGGTCATCAATCCCGTGTTTCTCAGCCATATCGTCGAGGAAGTCAAAGAAAAAACGGACAGCGATCGGAGGAGGACGCTTGGTGCTGAGGATGGCCACGAAGACATCGTCCACAAACTTCTGCAATGTCCCCTGCAGACAGGTGTAAGGAAACAGGTGTAAAGAAATAAGTGTAAGCCAAAAGGTGTAGGCAGACAGGTGTAAGAAAACAGGTGTAAACCAACACGTGTAGGCAGACGGGTGTAAGAAAACACGTGTAAGAAAACAGGTGTAAGCCAACATGTGTAGGCAGACGGGTGTAAGAAAACAGGTGTAAGCCAACATGTGTAGGCAGACGGGTGTAAGAAAACACGTGTAGGCAGACGGGTGTAAGGAAACAGGTGTAAGCCAACACGTGTAGGCAGACGGGTGTAAGGGAACAGGTGTAAGAAAACAGGTGTAGGCAGACGGGTGTAAGGAAACAGGTGTAAAAAAACAGGTGTAAGAAAACACGTGTAGGCAGACGGGTGTAAGGAAACAGGTGTAAGAAAACAGGTGTAGGCAGACGGGTGTAAGGAAACAGGTGTAAGAAAACAGGTGTAGGCAGACGGGTGTAAGGAAACAGGTGTAAGCCAACACGTGTAGGCAGACGGGTGTAAGGGAACAGGTGTAAGAAAACAGGTGTAGGCAGACGGGTGTAAGGAAACAGGTGTAAAAAAACAGGTGTAAGAAAACACGTGTAGGCAGACGGGTGTAAGGAAACAGGTGTAAGAAAACAGGTGTAGGCAGACGGGTGTAAGGAAACAGGTGTAAGAAAACAGGTGTAGGCAGACGGGTGTAAGGAAACAGGTGTAAGCCAACACGTGTAGGCAGACGGGTGTAAGGAAACAGGTGTAAGAAAACACGTGTAGGCAGACGGGTGTAAGGAAACAGGTGTAAAAAAACAGGTGTAAGAAAACACGTGTAGGCAGACGGGTGTAGGCAGACAGGTGTAAGGAAACAGGTGTAAGCCAACACGTGTAGGCAGACGGGTGTAAGGAAACAGGTGTAAGAAAACACGTGTAGGCAGACGGGTGTAGGCAGACAGGTGTAAGGAAACAGGTGTAAGCCAACACGTGTAGGCAGACGGGTGTAAGGAAACAGGTGTAAGCCAACATGTGTAGGCAGACGGGTATAAGAAAACAGGTGTAAGCCAACACGTGTAGGCAGACAGGTGTAAGAAAACAGGTGTAGGCAGACGGGTGTAAGGAAACGGATGTAAGGCAACATGTGTAGGCAGACGGGTGTAAGGAAACAGGTGTAAGAAAACAGGTGTAAGCCAACACGTGTAGGCAGACGGGTGTAAGGAAACAGGTGTAAGAAAACAGGTGTAAGCCAACATGTGTAGGCAGACGGGTGTAAGAAAACAGGTGTAAAAAAACAGGTGTAAGAAAACACGTGTAGGCAGACGGGTGTAGGCAGACAGGTGTAAGGAAACAGGTGTAAGCCAACACGTGTAGGCAGACGGGTGTAAGGAAACAGGTGTAAGAAAACACGTGTAGGCAGACGGGTGGAGGCTGACAGGTGTAAGGAAACAGGTGTAAGCCAACACGTGTAGGCAGACGGGTGTAAGGAAACAGGTGTAAGCCAACATGTGTAGGCAGACGGGTATAAGAAAACAGGTGTAAGCCAACACGTGTAGGCAGACAGGTGTAAGAAAACAGGTGTAGGCAGACGGGTGTAAGGAAACGGATGTAAGGCAACATGTGTAGGCAGACGGGTGTAAGGAAACAGGTGTAAGAAAACAGGTGTAAGCCAACACGTGTAGGCAGACGGGTGTAAGAAAACGGATGTAAGGCAACATGTGTAGGCAGACGGGTGTAAGGAAACAGGTGTAAGAAAACAGGTGTAAGCCAACATGTGTAGGCAGACGGGTGTAAGAAAACAGGTGTAAGGAAACACGTGTAGGCAGACGGGTGTAAGAAAACAGGTGTAAGCAGACGGGTGTAAGGAAACGGATGTAAGGCAACATGTGTAGGCAGACGGGTGTAAGGAAACAGGTGTAAGAAAACAGGTGTAAGCCAACATGTGTAGGCAGACGGGTGTAAGAAAACAGGTGTAAGAAAACAGGTGTAAGCCAACATGTGTAGGCAGACGGGTGTAAGAAAACAGGTGTAAGCCAACATGTGTAGGCAGACGGGTGTAAGAAAACAGGTGTAAAAAAACAGGTGTAAGAAAACACGTGTAGGCAGACGGGTGTAAGAAAACACGTGTAGGCAGACGGGTGTAAGAAAACAGGTGTAGGCAGACGGGTGTAAGGAAACGGATGTAAGGCAACATGTGTAGGCAGACGGGTGTAAGGAAACAGGTGTAAGAAAACAGGTGTAAGCCAACATGTGTAGGCAGACGGGTGTAAGAAAACAGGTGTAAGAAAACAGGTGTAAGCCAACATGTGTAGGCAGACGGGTGTAAGAAAACAGGTGTAAGCCAACATGTGTAGGCAGACGGGTGTAAGAAAACAGGTGTAAAAAAACAGGTGTAAGAAAACACGTGTAGGCAGACGGGTGTAGGCAGACAGGTGTAAGGAAACAGGTGTAAGCCAACACGTGTAGGCAGACGGGTGTAAGGAAACAGGTGTAAGAAAACACGTGTAGGCAGACGGGTGTAGGCAGACAGGTGTAAGGAAACAGGTGTAAGCCAACACGTGTAGGCAGACGGGTGTAAGGAAACAGGTGTAAGCCAACATGTGTAGGCAGACGGGTATAAGAAAACAGGTGTAAGCCAACACGTGTAGGCAGACAGGTGTAAGAAAACAGGTGTAGGCAGACGGGTGTAAGGAAACGGATGTAAGGCAACATGTGTAGGCAGACGGGTGTAAGGAAACAGGTGTAAGAAAACAGGTGTAAGCCAACACGTGTAGGCAGACGGGTGTAAGAAAACGGATGTAAGGCAACATGTGTAGGCAGACGGGTGTAAGGAAACAGGTGTAAGAAAACAGGTGTAAGCCAACATGTGTAGGCAGACGGGTGTAAGAAAACAGGTGTAAGAAAACAGGTGTAAGGAAACACGTGTAGGCAGACGGGTGTAAGAAAACAGGTGTAGGCAGACGGGTGTAAGGAAACGGATGTAAGGCAACATGTGTAGGCAGACGGGTGTAAGGAAACAGGTGTAAGAAAACAGGTGTAAGCCAACATGTGTAGGCAGACGGGTGTAAGAAAACAGGTGTAAGCCAACACGTGTAGGCAGACGGGTGTAAGAAAACAGGTGTAAGCCAACACGTGTAGGCAGACGGGTGTAAGAAAACAGGTGTAAGCCAACACGTGTAGGCAGACGGGTGTAAGAAAACACGTGTAGGCAGACGGGTGTAAGGAAACAGGTGTAAGAAAACAGGTGTAGGCAGACAAGTGTAAGGAAACAAGTGTAAGAAAACAGGTGTAGGCAGACGGGTGTAAGGAAACAGGTGTAAGCCAACACGTGTAGGCAGACGGGTGTAAGAAAACAGGTGTAAGAAAACAAGTGTAGGCAGACGGGTGTAAGAAAACAGGTGCAGGCAGACGGGTGTAAGGAAACAGGTGTAAAAAAACAGGTGTAAGCCAACACGTGTAGGCAGACGGGTGTAAGGAAACAGGTGTAAGAAAACAGGTGTAGGCAGACGGGTGTAAGGAAACAGGTGTAAGAAAACACGTGTAAGCAGACGGGTGTAGGCAGACAGGTGTAAGGAAACAGGTGTAAGCCAACACGTGTAGGCAGACGGGTGTAAGGAAAGACGTGTAGGCAGACGGGTGTAAGGAAAGACGTGTAGGCAGACGGGTGTAAGGAAAGACGTGTAGGCAGACGGGTGTAAGGAAACAGGTGTAAGCCAACACGTGTAGGCAGACAGGTATAAGGAAACAGGTGTAGGCAGACGGGTATAAGAAAACAGGTGTAAGGAAACACGTGTAGGCAGACGGGTGTAAGGAAACAGGTGTAAGCCAACACGTGTAGGCAGACGGGTGTAAGAAAACGGGTGTAAGGCAACATGTGTAGGCAGACGGGTGTAAGGAAACAGGTGTAAGAAAACAGGTGTAAGGAAACACGTGTAGGCAGACAGGTGTAAGGAAACAGGTGTAAGGAAATAGGTGTAAGAAAACTGGTGTTCACAAGCTCACTTCAGTCTAAATGTGTTGGTGTGTGTGTTACCTTCATGGACAGCAGCCTGGTCAGGTAGATCTCAGGTATGGCCTTGGCCCTCTCCCTCTCCCTCATGCTACTCTTTCTGTGTTTTGGGATTTCCGGATCCTCGCTGCTCTTCACCAGGTGCCACAGACGCAGACCCTCCTCCTCCTCACCCTCAAGCATCGGCGTTTCTACGGTAACGGTAACCACAACGACACTGTAGGTCACCATGACAACCAGGACGGACGTGTTGTCACGTTCTCATTTTTCAAAAGTAATAAATTTTTTCTGTTTGAATTCTCTGATCACTGTTTAAAGGTCAGCTGTTTGATGGTTCTACATCTTCTATGTGGTTTGGGTTGTTTATAGATAGATAGATAGATAGATAGATAGATAGATAGATAGATAAATAGATAGATAAGTACTTTATTCATCCCAATTTGGAAATTGTTGTGTTGCAGCAGCATACAGTAAAAGATATGTAAACAATTAAAGTAAAAACAAGCAAATAGAATAAAATAAAATAAAATAAATAATAAAATAAAATTCCTGATCGCTTCACATCTCAACATGTAAACAACCCAGGATGCAGAGCTGTAGTCTGACACACTCCTCTGCAGCTTCCCACCTGCTGCTACACCCGAACCCCATAATGACTGTCTGCTCCCACATTCAATAAATCAATAAAGACGAGAGGAGAAAATCCAGAAAACCTAAAAAAATGACAAGACAAAAACATCAAACTATTAAATGTGGTTTTCTGAATATTACATCTCTTCTTTCCGAGTCTCTGTTAGGGAATGAGTTGATCATCATGTTGATAACAACTTCACCCGGCTAACATCAGGTCAAAGGTCAAAGGTCAGACCCAGTGACCCGCCCATCTCATTCCTCAGAGGTCCACCTGTGCCCTGACAGTTTGTTGTTGTTGTTGTTGTTGTTGTTTATTCTCTGCTCTGTGTGCTCGGTGTGGGGTTCTTACTCTCTCCGGTCTGGAACACCTGGTTGACTCCTGAACTCTGAGATCGAGGGATCAAAGCGACAGTGGCGCCGTCCGGAACCTGAAAAAGAGGAGACAGGTGAGACAGGTGAGACAGGTGAGGGAGAGACAGGTGAGACAGGTGAGACAGGTGAGACAGGTGAGGGAGAGACAGGTGAGACAGGTGAGACAGGTGAGGTAGAGACAGGTGAGACAGGTGAGACAGGTGGGTGGTTACCTTGTAGTGCTGCAGGGTGTTGAGGCGCTTCCAGCGACCCTGAACTACCGCTGTGACATCATCATCCGACAGGGTCAGGTGACCGGCCTGACCCGAACGCCATTCTGTTCAAAAATGAAAAACCAGGTGAGTAAAATCCTTCTGTCCAACCACAGACGGGTGAGACGGACAGGTGAGACGGACGGGTGAGACAGACAGGTGAGACGGACGGGTGAGACGGACAGGTGAGACGGACGGGTGAGACGGACGGGTGAGACGGACGGGTGAGACGGACGGGTGAGACGGACAGGTGAGACGGACGGGTGAGACGGACGGGTGAGAGGGACGGGTGAGACGGACAGGTGAGACGGACGGGTGAGACGGACGGGTGAGACGGACAGGTGAGACGGACGGGTGAGACGGACAGGTGAGACGGACGGGTGAGACGGACGGGTGAGACGGACGGGTGAGACGGACGGGTGAGACGGACAGGTGAGACGGACAGGTGAGACGGACGGGTGAGACGGACAGGTGAGACGGACAGGTGAGACGGACGGGTGAGACGGACGGGTGAGAGGGACAGCTGAGACGGACAGGTGCGTACCGAGGTCCAGGCTGTCGGCTGCTGGTCTCTGAGAGAACGGAGCTCCTCTGTAGACCTGATCCAGGATCTTATCCTTCACCTGCAACAGGAGGGAGACAGGTGAGAGGCAGGGAGACAGGTGGGAGGCAGGGAGACAGGTGAGAGGCAGGGAGACAGGTGGGAGGCAGGGAGACAGGTGGGAGGCAGGGAGACAGGTGGGAGGGAGGGAGACAGGTGAGAGGCAGGGAGACAGGTGAGAGGGAGAAAGGTGAGAGGCAGGGAGACAGGTGAGAGGCAGGGAGACAGGTGAGAGGGAGAAAGGTGAGAGGCAGGGAGACAGGTGAGAGGGAGAAAGGTGAGAGGCAGGGAGACAGGTGAGAGGGAGACAGACAGGTGAGAGGCAGGGAGACAGGTGAGAGGGAGAAAGGTGAGAGGCAGGGAGACAGGTGAGAGGCAGGGAGACAGGTGAGAGGGAGAAAGGTGAGAGGCAGGGAGACAGGTGAGAGGGAGAAAGGTGAGAGGCAGGGAGACAGGTGAGAGGGAGACAGACAGGTGAGAGGCAGGGAGACAGGTGAGAGGGAGAAAGGTGAGAGGCAGGGAGACAGGTGAGAGGGAGACAGACAGGTGAGAGGCAGGGAGACAGGTGAGAGGGAGAAAGGTGAGAGGCAGGGAGACAGGTGAGAGGGAGACAGACAGGTGGGAGGGAGAAAGGTGAGAGGCAGGGAGACAGGTGAGAGGGAGACAGGTGAGAGAGAGACAGACAGGTGGGAGGGAGACAGGTGAGAGGCAGACAGACAGGTGAGAGGGAGAAAGGTGAGAGGCAGGGAGACAGGTGAGAGGGAGACAGGTGAGAGAGAGACAGACAGGTGGGAGGGAGACAGGTGAGAGGAAGACAGACAGGTGAGAGGCAGGGAGACAGGTGAGAGGGAGACAGACAGGTGGGAGGGAGACAGACAAGTGAGAGGGAGAAAGGTGAGAGGCAGGGAGACAGGTGAGAGGGAGACAGGTGAGAGAGAGACAGACAGGTGGGAGGGAGACAGGTGAGAGAGAGACAGACAGGTGAGAGGCAGGGAGACAGGTGAGAGGGAGAAAGGTGAGAGGCAGGGAGACAGGTGAGAGGGAGAAAGGTGAGAGGCAGGGAGACAGGTGAGAGGGAGACAGACAGGTGGGAGGGAGACAAGTGAGAGGCAGACAGACAGGTGAGAGGGAGACAGGAGAGAGAGAGACAGACAGGTGGGAGGGAGACAGGTGAGAGAGAGACAGACAGGTGAGAGGCAGGGAGACAGGTGAGAGGGAGAAAGGTGAGAGGCAGGGAGACAGGTGAGAGGGAGACAGACAGGTGAGAGGCAGGGAGACAGGTGAGAGGGAGACAGACAGGTGGGAGGGAGACAGGTGAGAGGCAGACAGACAGGTGAGAGGGAGAAAGGTGAGAGGCAGGGAGACAGGTGAGAGGGAGACAGACAGGTGAGAGGGAGACAGGTGAGAGAGAGACAGACAGGTGGGAGGGAGACAGGTGAGAGAGAGACAGACAGGTGAGAGGCAGGGAGACAGGTGAGAGGGAGACAGACAGGTGAGAGGGAGACAGACAGGTGAGAGGGAGAAAGGTGAGAGGCAGGGAGACAGGTGAGAGGGAGACAGACAGGTGGGAGGGAGACAGGTGAGAGGCAGACAGACAGGTGAGAGGGAGACAGGAGAGAGAGAGACAGACAGGTGGGAGGGAGACAGGTGAGAGAGAGACAGACAGGTGAGAGGCAGGGAGACAGGTGGGAGGCAGGGAGACAGGTGAGAGGCAGGGAGACAGGTGGGAGGGAGACAGACAGGTGAGAGGCAGGGAGACAGGTGAGAGGGAGAAAGGTGAGAGGCAGGGAGACAGGTGAGAGGGAGACAGACAGGTGAGAGGCAGGGAGACAGGTGAGAGGGAGACAGACAGGTGGGAGGGAGACAGGTGAGAGGCAGACAGACAGGTGAGAGGGAGACAGGTGAGAGAGAGACAGACATGTGAGAGGGAGACAAACAGGTGGGAGGGAGACAGACAGGTGGGAGGGAGACAGACAGGTGGGAGGGAGACAGGTGAGAGAGAGACAGACAGGTGAGAGGGAGACAGGTGAGAGAGAGACAGACAGGTGGGAGGGAGACAGGTGAGAGAGAGACAGACATGTGAGAGGGAGACAAACAGGTGGGAGGGAGACAGACAGGTGGGAGGGAGACAGACAGGTGAGAGGGAGACAGACAGGTGGGAGGGAGACAGGTGAGAGGGAGACAGACAGGTGAGAGAGAGACACACAGGTGGGAGGGAGACAGGTGAGAGGGAGACAGACAGGTGGGAGGGAGACAGACAGGTGAGAGAGAGACAGACAGGTGAGAGGGAGACAGACAGGTGGGAGGGAGACAGGTGAGAGGGAGACAGACAGGTGGGAGGGAGACAGGTGAGAGGGAGACAGACAGGTGAGAGAGAGACAGACAGGTGAGAGAGAGACAGACATGTGAGAGGGAGACAAACAGGTGGGAGGGAGACAGACAGGTGGGAGGGAGACAAACAGGTGAGAGGGAGACAGACAGGTGGGAGGGAGACAGGTGAGAGGGAGACAGACAGGTGAGAGGGAGACAGGTGAGAGAAAGACAGACAGGTGGGAGGCAGGGAGACAGACAGGTGGGAGGGAGACAGGTGAGAGGGAGACAGACAGGTGAGAGGGAGACAGACAGGTGGGAGGGAGACAGGTGAGAGGGAGACAGACAGGTGAGAGAGAGACACACAGGTGGGAGGGAGACAGACAGGTGGGAGGGAGACAGACAGGTGGGAGGGAGACAGACAGGTGGGAGGGAGACAGACAGGTGAGAAAGAGACAGACAGGTGGGAGACAGACAGGTGAGAGACAGACAGGTGAGAGACAGACAGGTGGGAGACAGACAGGTGGGAGACAGACAGGTGGGAGGGAGACACACAGGTGGGAGACAGACAGGTGGGAGAGAGACAGACAGGTGAGAGGGAGACAGACAGGTGGGAGGGAGACAGGTGAGAGGGAGACAGACAGGTGAGAGAGAGACAGACAGGTGGGAGGGAGACAGACAGGTGGGAGGGAGACAGACAGGTGGGAGGGAGGGAGACAGACAGGTGAGAAAGAGACAGACAGGTGGGAGACAGACAGGTGAGAGACAGACAGGTGAGAGACAGACAGGTGGGAGACAGACAGGTGGGAGGGAGACAGGTGGGAGACAGACAGGTGGGAGACAGACAGATGGGAGGCAGACAGGTGAGAGACAGACAGGTGGGAGACAGACAGGTGAGAGACAGACAGGTGAGAGGGAGACAGACAGGTGAGAGACAGACAGGTGAGAGGGAGACAGACAAGTGAGAGACAGACAGGTGGGAGGGAGACACACAGGTGAGAGGGAGACAGACAGGTGAGAGGGAGGCAGACAGGTGGGAGACAGACAGGTGAGAGGGAGACAGGTGAGAGGGAGACAGGTGAGAGGGAGACAGACAGGTGGGAGGGAGACACACAGGAGGGAGACACACAGGTGGGAGACACACAGGTGGGAGACAGACAGGTGGGAGACAGACAGGTGAGAGACGGACAGGTGAGAGGGAGACAGACAAGTGAGAGACAGACAGGTGAGAGAGAGACAGACAGGTGAGAGGGAGACAGACAAGTGAGAGACAGACAGGTTGGAGACAGACAGGTGGGAGGGAGACAGACAGGTGAGAGGGAGGCAGACAGGTGAGAGACAGACAGGTGAGAGAGAGACAGGTGAGAGGGAGACAGACAGGTGGGAGGGAGACACACAGGTGGGAGACAGACAGGTGGGAGGGAGACACACAGGTGGGAGACAGACAGGTGGGAGATAGACAGGTGAGAGACAGACAGGTGGGAGACAGACAGGTGAGAGACAGACAGGTGGGAGACAGACAGGTGAGAGACAGACAGGTGAGAGACAGACAGGTGAGAGGGAGACAGACAAGTGAGAGACAGACAGGTGGGAGGGAGACACACAGGTGGGAGGGAGACAGGTGAGAGACAGACAGGTGAGAGGGAGACAGACAGGTGGGAGGGAGACAGGTGAGAGACAGACAGGTGAGAGACAGACAGGTGAGAGGGAGACACACAGGTGGGAGACAGACAGGTTGGAGACAGACAGGTGGGAGGGAGACACACAGGTGAGAGGGAGACAGACAAGTGAGAGACAGACAGACAAGTGAGAGACAGACAGGTGAGAGGGAGACAGACAGGTGGGAGACAGACAGGTGAGAGACAGGTACCCACCTGTGTGATGGTGTCAGTATCGAGCACTTTAACAGGACACGGCTGAACCTCGACTCCATTCTTCACTAAGACGGTCAGAGTCTGACAGAACGGGGGAGACAGACACAGGTGAGAAGGAGGACACCTCTGAACATCACCTGTCCAGGTGGAAATCAACCAATGATACTGCGGGAGGCAGGTGTGTTGCCATGGTTACCACAGCGCAGTAGTCGATGTCATCTCGCAGCAGGTGGCTGTCGTTGAGCGTCCGTTTGGCTTTTCCCGTCACGGCGTCCACCGGCCCCTTGTCCACCTGGTACTTTATGGCTCTGTAGAGCATGTAGAGGGGCTCACCTGCCACCTCCTGCAGGGAGACGAGGGGGAGAAATAGGTGAGAACAGGTGAGAACAGGTGAGAAACAGGTGATAACAGGTGAGAAACAGTTGAGAACAGTTGAGAACAGGTGAGAACAGGTGAGAAATAGGTGAGAACAGTTGAGAACAGGTGAGAAATAGGTGAGAACAGTTGAGAACAGGTGAGAACAGGTGAGAACAGGTGAGAAACAGGTGAGAACAGGTGAGAACAGGTGAACAATAGGTGAGAACAGGTGAGAAACAGGTGAGAACAGGTGAGAACAGGTGAGAAACAGGTGAGAACAGGTGAGAACAGGTGAGAACAGGTGAGAAATAGGTGAGAACAGGTGAGAACCAGGTGAGAACAGGTGAGAACAGGTGAGAACAGGTGAGAAAAAGGTGAGAACAGGTGAGAACAGGTGAGAAACAGGTGAGAAATAGGTGAGAAACAGTGAGAATAGGTGAGAACAGGTGAGAACAGGTGAGAAACAGGTGAGAACAGGTGAGAACAGGTGAGAACAGGTGAACAATAGGTGAGAACAGGTGAGAACAGGTGAGAACAGGTGAGAACAGGTGAGAAACAGGTGAGAACAGGTGAGAACAGGTGAGAAATAGGTGAGAACAGGTGAGAACCAGGTGAGAACAGGTGAGAAATAGGTGAGAACAGGTGAGAACAGGTGAGAACAGGTGAGAAACAGGTGAGAAACAGGTGAGAACAGGTGAGAAACAGGTGAGAAACAGGTGAGAACAGGTGAGAACAGGTGAGAAACAGTGAGAATAGGTGAGAACAGGTGAGAACAGGTGAGAAACAGGTGAGAACAGGTGAGAACAGGTGAGAAACAGGTGAGAAACAGGTGAAAACAGGTGAGAACAGGTGAGAAACAGGTGAGAAACAGGTGAGAACAGGTGAGAAACAGGTGAGAAACAGGTGAGAACAGGTGAGAAACAGGTGAAAACAGGTGAGAACAGGTGAGAACAGGTGAGAAACAGGTGAAAACAGGTGAGAACAGGTGAGAAACAGGTGAGAAACAGGTGAGAACAGGTGAGAAACAGGTGAAAACAGGTGAGAACAGGTGAGAACAGGTGAGAAACAGGTGAAAACAGGTGAGAACAGGTCTTAACAGGTGAGAACAGGGGAGAACAGGTGAGAACAGGTGAGAAACAGGTGAGAAACAGGTGAGAACAGGTGAGAACAGGTGAGAAACAGGTGAGAACAGGTGAGAACAGGTGAGAAACAGGTGAGAACAGGTGAGAAACAGGTGAGAACAGGTGAGAACAGGTGAGAAACAGGTGAGAACAGGTGAGAAACAGGTGAGAAATATGTGAGAACAGGTGAGAAACAGGTGAGAACAGGTCAGAACAGGTGAACAATAGGTGAGAACAGGTGAGAACAGGTGAGAACAGGTGAGAACAGGTGAGAAACAGGTGAGAACAGGTGAGAACAGGTGAGAAATAGGTGAGAACAGGTGAGAACCAGGTGAGAACAGGTGAGAAATAGGTGAGAACAGGTGAGAACAGGTGAGAACAGGTGAGAAACAGGTGAGAAACAGGTGAGAACAGGTGAGAAACAGGTGAGAACAGGTGAGAACAGGTGAGAAACAGGTGAGAAACAGTGAGAATAGGTGAGAACAGGTGAGAACAGGTGAGAAACAGGTGAGAACAGGTGAGAACAGGTGAGAAACAGGTGAGAACAGGTGAGAACAGGTGAGAACAGGTGAGAACAGGTGAGAAACAGGTGAGAACAGGTGAGAACAGGTGAACAATAGGTGAGAACAGGTGAGAAACAGGTGAGAACAGGTGAGAACAGGTGAGAAACAGGTGAGAACAGGTGAGAACAGGTGAGAACAGGTGAGAAATAGGTGAGAACAGGTGAGAACCAGGTGAGAACAGGTGAGAACAGGTGAGAACAGGTGAGAAAAAGGTGAGAACAGGTGAGAACAGGTGAGAAACAGGTGAGAAATAGGTGAGAAACAGTGAGAATAGGTGAGAACAGGTGAGAACAGGTGAGAAACAGGTGAGAACAGGTGAGAACAGGTAAGAACAGGTGAACAATAGGTGAGAACAGGTGAGAACAGGTGAGAACAGGTGAGAAACAGGTGAGAACAGGTGAGAACAGGTGAGAAATAGGTGAGAACAGGTGAGAACCAGGTGAGAACAGGTGAGAAATAGGTGAGAACAGGTGAGAACAGGTGAGAACAGGTGAGAAACAGGTGAGAAACAGGTGAGAACAGGTGAGAAACAGGTGAGAAACAGGTGAGAACAGGTGAGAACAGGTGAGAAACAGGTGAGAAACAGTGAGAATAGGTGAGAACAGGTGAGAACAGGTGAGAAACAGGTGAGAACAGGTGAGAACAGGTGAGAAACAGGTGAGAAACAGGTGAAAACAGGTGAGAACAGGTGAGAAACAGGTGAGAAACAGGTGAGAACAGGTGAGAAACAGGTGAGAAACAGGTGAGAACAGGTGAGAAACAGGTGAAAACAGGTGAGAACAGGTGAGAACAGGTGAGAAACAGGTGAAAACAGGTGAGAACAGGTGAGAAACAGGTGAGAAACAGGTGAGAACAGGTGAGAAACAGGTGAAAACAGGTGAGAACAGGTGAGAACAGGTGAGAAACAGGTGAAAACAGGTGAGAACAGGTCTTAACAGGTGAGAACAGGGGAGAACAGGTGAGAACAGGTGAGAAACAGGTGAGAAACAGGTGAGAACAGGTGAGAACAGGTGAGAAACAGGTGAGAACAGGTGAGAACAGGTGAGAAACAGGTGAGAACAGGTGAGAAACAGGTGAGAACAGGTGAGAACAGGTGAGAAACAGGTGAGAACAGGTGAGAAACAGGTGAGAAATATGTGAGAACAGGTGAGAAACAGGTGAGAACAGGTCAGAACAGGTGAGGAACAGGTGAGAACAGGTGAGAACAGGTGAGAACAGGTGAGAACAGGTGAGAAACAGGTGAGAAACAGGTGAAAACAGGTGAGAAACAGGTGAGAACAGGTGAGAAACAGGTGAGAACAGGTGAGAACAGGTGAGAACAGGTGAGAAACAGGTGAGAACAGGTGAGAACAGGTGAGAACAGGTGAGGACAGGTGGAAACAGGTGAGAAACAGGTGACAACAGGTGAGAAACAGGTGAGACCAGCTGAGAACAGGTGAGAACAGGTGAGAAACAGGTGAGAACAGGTGAGAACAGGTGAGCACAGGTGAGAACAGGTGAGAAACAGGTGAGAACAGGTGAGAAACAGGTGAGACAGGTGAGAACAGGTGAGAAACACAGGTGAGACAGGTGAGAACAGGTGAGAAACAGGTGAGACACAGGTGAAAAACAGGTGAAAACAGGTGAGAACAGGTGAGAAACAGGTGAGAACAGGTGAAAAACAGGTGAGAACAGGTGAGAAACAGGTGAGACACAGGTGAGAAACAGGTGAGAAACAGGTGAGAACAGGTGAGAACAGGTGAGAAACAGGTGAGAACAGGTGAGAACAGGTGAGAAACAGGTGAGAACAGGTCAGAACAGGTGAGAACAGGTGAGAACAGGTGAGAACAGGTGAGAACAGGTGAGAAACAGGTGAGAACAGTTTAGAACAGGCGAGAAACAGGTGAGAACAGGTGAGAACAGGTGAGGAACAGGTGAGAACAGGTGAGAACAGGTGAAAACAGGTGAGAACAGGTGAGAAACAGGTGAGACACAGGTGAGAAACAGGTGAGAACAGGTGAGAAACAGGTGAGACACAGGTGAGAAACAGGTGAGAACAGGTGAGAACAGGTGAGAAACAGGTGAGAACAGGTGAGAAACAGGTGAGAAGAGGTCAGAACAGGTGAGGAACAGGTGAGAACAGGTGAGAAACAGGTGAGAACAGGTGAGAACAGGTGAGAAACAGGTGAGAACAGGTCAGAACAGGTGAGGAACAGGTGAGAACAGGTGAGAACAGGTGAGAAACAGGTGAGAACAGGTGAGAAACAGGTGAGAACAGGTGAGAAACAGGTGAGAACAGGTGAGAACAGGTGAGAACAGGTGAACAATAGGTGAGAACAGGTGAGAACAGGTGAGAACAGGTGAGAAACAGGTGAGAACAGGTGAGAACAGGTGAGAAATAGGTGAGAACAGGTGAGAACCAGGTGAGAACAGGTGAGAAATAGGTGAGAACAGGTGAGAACAGGTGAGAACAGGTGAGAAACAGGTGAGAAACAGGTGAGAACAGGTGAGAACAGGTGAGAAACAGGTGAGAAACAGGTGAGAACAGGTGAGAAACAGGTGAGAAACAGTGAGAATAGGTGAGAACAGGTGAGAACAGGTGAGAAACAGGTGAGAACAGGTGAGAACAGGTGAGAACAGGTGAGAAACAGGTGAGAAACAGGTGAGAACAGGTGAGGACAGGTGGAAACAGGTGAGAAACAGGTGACAACAGGTGAGAAAGACAGGTGAGAACAGGTGAGAACAGGTGAGAAACAGGTGAGAAACAGGTGAGAAACAGGTGAGAACAGGTGAGAAACAGGTGAAAACAGGTGAGAACAGGTGAGAACAGGTGAGAAACAGGTGAAAACAGGTGAGAACAGGTGAGAAACAGGTGAGAAACAGGTGAGAACAGGTGAGAAACAGGTGAAAACAGGTGAGAACAGGTGAGAAACAGGTGAAAACAGGTGAGAACAGGTCTTAACAGGTGAGAACAGGGGAGAACAGGTGAGAACAGGTGAGAAACAGGTGAGAAACAGGTGAGAACAGGTGAGAACAGGTGAGAAACAGGTGAGAACAGGTGAGAAACAGGTGAGAACAGGTGAGAAACAGGTGAGAACAGGTGAGAACAGGTGAGAACAGGTGAGAAACAGGTGAGAAATAGGTGAGAACAGGTGAGAAACAGGTGAGAACAGGTCAGAACAGGTGAGGAACAGGTGAGAACAGGTGAGAACAGGTGAGAACAGGTGAGAAACAGGTGAAAAACAGGTGAAAACAGGTGAGAAACAGGTGAGAACAGGTGAGAAACAGGTGAGAACAGGTGAGAAACAGGTGAGAACAGGTGAGAACAGGTGAGAAACAGGTGAGAAACAGGTGAGAACAGGTGAGAACAGGTGAGAACAGGTGAGACAGGTGAGAAACAGGTGAGAACAGGTGAGGACAGGTGGAAACAGGTGAGAAACAGGTGACAACAGGTGAGAAACAGGTGAGACCAGCTGAGAACAGGTGAGAACAGGTGAGAAACAGGTGAGAACAGGTGAGAACAGGTGAGCACAGGTGAGAACAGGTGAGAAACAGGTGAGAACAGGTGAGAACAGGTGAGAAACAGGTGAGACAGGTGAGAACAGGTGAGAAAGACAGGTGAGACAGGTGAGGACAGGTGAGAACAGGTGAGAAACAGGTGAGACACAGGTGAAAAACAGGTGAAAACAGGTGAGAACAGGTGAGAAACAGGTGAGACACAGGTGAAAAACAGGTGAGAACAGGTGAGAAACAGGTGAGACACAGGTGAGAAACAGGTGAGAAACAGGTGAGAACAGGTGAGAACAGGTGAGAAACAGGTGAGAACAGGTGAGAAACAGGTGAGAACAGGTCAGAACAGGTGAGGAACAGGTGAGAACAGGTGAGAACAGGTGAGAACAGGTGAGAACAGGTGAGAAACAGGTGAGAACAGTTTAGAACAGGCGAGAAACAGGTGAGAACAGGTGAGAACAGGTGAGGAACAGGTGAGAACAGGTGAGAAACAGGTGAGACACAGGTGAGAAACAGGTGAGACACAGGTGAGAAACAGGTGAGAACAGGTGAGAACAGGTGAGAACAGGTGAGGACAGGTGGAAACAGGTGAGAAACAGGTGACAACAGGTGAGAAACAGGTGAGACCAGCTGAGAATAGGTGAGAACAGGTGAGAAACAGGTGAGAACAGGTGAGAACAGGTGAGCACAGGTGAGAACAGGTGAGAAACAGGTGAGAACAGGTGAGAACAGGTGAGAACAGGTGAGAAACAGGTGAGAAACAGGTGAGAACAGGTGAGAAACAGGTGAAAACAGGTGAGAACAGGTGAGAACAGGTGAGAAACAGGTGAAAACAGGTGAGAACAGGTCTTAACAGGTGAGAACAGGGGAGAACAGGTGAGAACAGGTGAGAAACAGGTGAGAAACAGGTGAGAACAGGTGAGAACAGGTGAGAAACAGGTGAGAACAGGTGAGAACAGGTGAGAAACAGGTGAGAACAGGTGAGAAACAGGTGAGAACAGGTGAGAACAGGTGAGAAACAGGTGAGAACAGGTGAGAAACAGGTGAGAAATATGTGAGAACAGGTGAGAAACAGGTGAGAACAGGTCAGAACAGGTGAGGAACAGGTGAGAACAGGTGAGAACAGGTGAGAACAGGTGAGAACAGGTGAGAAACAGGTGAGAAACAGGTGAAAACAGGTGAGAAACAGGTGAGAACAGGTGAGAAACAGGTGAGAACAGGTGAGAAACAGGTGAGAACAGGTGAGAACAGGTGAGAACAGGTGAGAAACAGGTGAGAACAGGTGAGAACAGGTGAGAACAGGTGAGGACAGGTGGAAACAGGTGAGAAACAGGTGACAACAGGTGAGAAACAGGTGAGACCAGCTGAGAACAGGTGAGAACAGGTGAGAAACAGGTGAGAACAGGTGAGAACAGGTGAGCACAGGTGAGAACAGGTGAGAAACAGGTGAGAACAGGTGAGAAACAGGTGAGACAGGTGAGAACAGGTGAGAAACACAGGTGAGACAGGTGAGAACAGGTGAGAAACAGGTGAGACACAGGTGAAAAACAGGTGAAAACAGGTGAGAACAGGTGAGAAACAGGTGAGAACAGGTGAAAAACAGGTGAGAACAGGTGAGAAACAGGTGAGACACAGGTGAGAAACAGGTGAGAAACAGGTGAGAACAGGTGAGAACAGGTGAGAAACAGGTGAGAACAGGTGAGAACAGGTGAGAAACAGGTGAGAACAGGTCAGAACAGGTGAGAACAGGTGAGAACAGGTGAGAACAGGTGAGAACAGGTGAGAAACAGGTGAGAACAGTTTAGAACAGGCGAGAAACAGGTGAGAACAGGTGAGAACAGGTGAGGAACAGGTGAGAACAGGTGAGAACAGGTGAAAACAGGTGAGAACAGGTGAGAAACAGGTGAGACACAGGTGAGAAACAGGTGAGAACAGGTGAGAAACAGGTGAGACACAGGTGAGAAACAGGTGAGAACAGGTGAGAACAGGTGAGAAACAGGTGAGAACAGGTGAGAAACAGGTGAGAAGAGGTCAGAACAGGTGAGGAACAGGTGAGAACAGGTGAGAAACAGGTGAGAACAGGTGAGAACAGGTGAGAAACAGGTGAGAACAGGTCAGAACAGGTGAGGAACAGGTGAGAACAGGTGAGAACAGGTGAGAAACAGGTGAGAACAGGTGAGAAACAGGTGAGAACAGGTGAGAAACAGGTGAGAACAGGTGAGAACAGGTGAGAACAGGTGAACAATAGGTGAGAACAGGTGAGAACAGGTGAGAACAGGTGAGAAACAGGTGAGAACAGGTGAGAACAGGTGAGAAATAGGTGAGAACAGGTGAGAACCAGGTGAGAACAGGTGAGAAATAGGTGAGAACAGGTGAGAACAGGTGAGAACAGGTGAGAAACAGGTGAGAAACAGGTGAGAACAGGTGAGAACAGGTGAGAAACAGGTGAGAAACAGGTGAGAACAGGTGAGAAACAGGTGAGAAACAGTGAGAATAGGTGAGAACAGGTGAGAACAGGTGAGAAACAGGTGAGAACAGGTGAGAACAGGTGAGAACAGGTGAGAAACAGGTGAGAAACAGGTGAGAACAGGTGAGGACAGGTGGAAACAGGTGAGAAACAGGTGACAACAGGTGAGAAAGACAGGTGAGAACAGGTGAGAACAGGTGAGAAACAGGTGAGAAACAGGTGAGAAACAGGTGAGAACAGGTGAGAAACAGGTGAAAACAGGTGAGAACAGGTGAGAACAGGTGAGAAACAGGTGAAAACAGGTGAGAACAGGTGAGAAACAGGTGAGAAACAGGTGAGAACAGGTGAGAAACAGGTGAAAACAGGTGAGAACAGGTGAGAAACAGGTGAAAACAGGTGAGAACAGGTCTTAACAGGTGAGAACAGGGGAGAACAGGTGAGAACAGGTGAGAAACAGGTGAGAAACAGGTGAGAACAGGTGAGAACAGGTGAGAAACAGGTGAGAACAGGTGAGAAACAGGTGAGAACAGGTGAGAAACAGGTGAGAACAGGTGAGAACAGGTGAGAACAGGTGAGAAACAGGTGAGAAATAGGTGAGAACAGGTGAGAAACAGGTGAGAACAGGTCAGAACAGGTGAGGAACAGGTGAGAACAGGTGAGAACAGGTGAGAACAGGTGAGAAACAGGTGAAAAACAGGTGAAAACAGGTGAGAAACAGGTGAGAACAGGTGAGAAACAGGTGAGAACAGGTGAGAAACAGGTGAGAACAGGTGAGAACAGGTGAGAACAGGTGAGAACAGGTGAGAACAGGTGAGAAACAGGTGAGAAACAGGTGAGAACAGGTGAGAAACAGGTGAAAACAGGTGAGAACAGGTGAGAAACAGGTGAGAACAGGTGAGAACAGGTGAGAACAGGTGAGAAACAGGTGAGAAACAGGTGAGAACAGGTGAGAAACAGGTGAAAACAGGTGAGAACAGGTGAGAACAGGTGAGAAACAGGTGAAAACAGGTGAGAACAGGTCTTAACAGGTGAGAACAGGGGAGAACAGGTGAGAACAGGTGAGAAACAGGTGAGAAACAGGTGAGAACAGGTGAGAACAGGTGAGAAACAGGTGAGAACAGGTGAGAACAGGTGAGAAACAGGTGAGAACAGGTGAGAAACAGGTGAGAACAGGTGAGAACAGGTGAGAAACAGGTGAGAACAGGTGAGAAACAGGTGAGAAATATGTGAGAACAGGTGAGAAACAGGTGAGAACAGGTCAGAACAGGTGAGGAACAGGTGAGAACAGGTGAGAACAGGTGAGAACAGGTGAGAACAGGTGAGAAACAGGTGAGAAACAGGTGAAAACAGGTGAGAAACAGGTGAGAACAGGTGAGAAACAGGTGAGAACAGGTGAGAAACAGGTGAGAACAGGTGAGAACAGGTGAGAACAGGTGAGAAACAGGTGAGAACAGGTGAGAACAGGTGAGAACAGGTGAGGACAGGTGGAAACAGGTGAGAAACAGGTGACAACAGGTGAGAAACAGGTGAGACCAGCTGAGAACAGGTGAGAACAGGTGAGAAACAGGTGAGAACAGGTGAGAACAGGTGAGCACAGGTGAGAACAGGTGAGAAACAGGTGAGAACAGGTGAGAAACAGGTGAGACAGGTGAGAACAGGTGAGAAACACAGGTGAGACAGGTGAGAACAGGTGAGAAACAGGTGAGACACAGGTGAAAAACAGGTGAAAACAGGTGAGAACAGGTGAGAAACAGGTGAGAACAGGTGAAAAACAGGTGAGAACAGGTGAGAAACAGGTGAGACACAGGTGAGAAACAGGTGAGAAACAGGTGAGAACAGGTGAGAACAGGTGAGAAACAGGTGAGAACAGGTGAGAACAGGTGAGAAACAGGTGAGAACAGGTCAGAACAGGTGAGAACAGGTGAGAACAGGTGAGAACAGGTGAGAACAGGTGAGAAACAGGTGAGAACAGTTTAGAACAGGCGAGAAACAGGTGAGAACAGGTGAGAACAGGTGAGGAACAGGTGAGAACAGGTGAGAACAGGTGAAAACAGGTGAGAACAGGTGAGAAACAGGTGAGACACAGGTGAGAAACAGGTGAGAACAGGTGAGAAACAGGTGAGACACAGGTGAGAAACAGGTGAGAACAGGTGAGAACAGGTGAGAAACAGGTGAGAACAGGTGAGAAACAGGTGAGAAGAGGTCAGAACAGGTGAGGAACAGGTGAGAACAGGTGAGAAACAGGTGAGAACAGGTGAGAACAGGTGAGAAACAGGTGAGAACAGGTCAGAACAGGTGAGGAACAGGTGAGAACAGGTGAGAACAGGTGAGAAACAGGTGAGAACAGGTGAGAAACAGGTGAGAACAGGTGAGAAACAGGTGAGAACAGGTGAGAACAGGTGAGAACAGGTGAACAATAGGTGAGAACAGGTGAGAACAGGTGAGAACAGGTGAGAAACAGGTGAGAACAGGTGAGAACAGGTGAGAAATAGGTGAGAACAGGTGAGAACCAGGTGAGAACAGGTGAGAAATAGGTGAGAACAGGTGAGAACAGGTGAGAACAGGTGAGAAACAGGTGAGAAACAGGTGAGAACAGGTGAGAACAGGTGAGAAACAGGTGAGAAACAGGTGAGAACAGGTGAGAAACAGGTGAGAAACAGGTGAGAACAGGTGAGGACAGGTGGAAACAGGTGAGAAACAGGTGACAACAGGTGAGAAAGACAGGTGAGAACAGGTGAGAACAGGTGAGAAACAGGTGAGAAACAGGTGAGAAACAGGTGAGAACAGGTGAGAAACAGGTGAAAACAGGTGAGAACAGGTGAGAACAGGTGAGAAACAGGTGAAAACAGGTGAGAACAGGTGAGAAACAGGTGAGAAACAGGTGAGAACAGGTGAGAAACAGGTGAAAACAGGTGAGAACAGGTGAGAAACAGGTGAAAACAGGTGAGAACAGGTCTTAACAGGTGAGAACAGGGGAGAACAGGTGAGAACAGGTGAGAAACAGGTGAGAAACAGGTGAGAACAGGTGAGAACAGGTGAGAAACAGGTGAGAACAGGTGAGAAACAGGTGAGAACAGGTGAGAAACAGGTGAGAACAGGTGAGAACAGGTGAGAACAGGTGAGAAACAGGTGAGAAATAGGTGAGAACAGGTGAGAAACAGGTGAGAACAGGTCAGAACAGGTGAGGAACAGGTGAGAACAGGTGAGAACAGGTGAGAACAGGTGAGAAACAGGTGAAAAACAGGTGAAAACAGGTGAGAAACAGGTGAGAACAGGTGAGAAACAGGTGAGAACAGGTGAGAAACAGGTGAGAACAGGTGAGAACAGGTGAGAAACAGGTGAGAAACAGGTGAGAACAGGTGAGAACAGGTGAGAACAGGTGAGACAGGTGAGAAACAGGTGAGAACAGGTGAGGACAGGTGGAAACAGGTGAGAAACAGGTGACAACAGGTGAGAAACAGGTGAGACCAGCTGAGAACAGGTGAGAACAGGTGAGAAACAGGTGAGAACAGGTGAGAACAGGTGAGCACAGGTGAGAACAGGTGAGAAACAGGTGAGAACAGGTGAGAACAGGTGAGAAACAGGTGAGACAGGTGAGAACAGGTGAGAAAGACAGGTGAGACAGGTGAGGACAGGTGAGAACAGGTGAGAAACAGGTGAGACACAGGTGAAAAACAGGTGAAAACAGGTGAGAACAGGTGAGAAACAGGTGAGACACAGGTGAAAAACAGGTGAGAACAGGTGAGAAACAGGTGAGACACAGGTGAGAAACAGGTGAGAAACAGGTGAGAACAGGTGAGAACAGGTGAGAAACAGGTGAGAACAGGTGAGAAACAGGTGAGAACAGGTCAGAACAGGTGAGGAACAGGTGAGAACAGGTGAGAACAGGTGAGAACAGGTGAGAACAGGTGAGAAACAGGTGAGAACAGGTGAGAACAGGTGAGAACAGGTGAGAAACAGGTGAGAAACAGGTGAGAACAGGTGAGGACAGGTGGAAACAGGTGAGAAACAGGTGACAACAGGTGAGAAAGACAGGTGAGAACAGGTGAGAACAGGTGAGAAACAGGTGAGAAACAGGTGAGAAACAGGTGAGAACAGGTGAGAAACAGGTGAAAACAGGTGAGAACAGGTGAGAACAGGTGAGAAACAGGTGAAAACAGGTGAGAACAGGTGAGAAACAGGTGAGAAACAGGTGAGAACAGGTGAGAAACAGGTGAAAACAGGTGAGAACAGGTGAGAAACAGGTGAAAACAGGTGAGAACAGGTCTTAACAGGTGAGAACAGGGGAGAACAGGTGAGAACAGGTGAGAAACAGGTGAGAAACAGGTGAGAACAGGTGAGAACAGGTGAGAAACAGGTGAGAACAGGTGAGAAACAGGTGAGAACAGGTGAGAAACAGGTGAGAACAGGTGAGAACAGGTGAGAACAGGTGAGAAACAGGTGAGAAATAGGTGAGAACAGGTGAGAAACAGGTGAGAACAGGTCAGAACAGGTGAGGAACAGGTGAGAACAGGTGAGAACAGGTGAGAACAGGTGAGAAACAGGTGAAAAACAGGTGAAAACAGGTGAGAAACAGGTGAGAACAGGTGAGAAACAGGTGAGAACAGGTGAGAAACAGGTGAGAACAGGTGAGAACAGGTGAGAAACAGGTGAGAAACAGGTGAGAACAGGTGAGAACAGGTGAGAACAGGTGAGACAGGTGAGAAACAGGTGAGAACAGGTGAGGACAGGTGGAAACAGGTGAGAAACAGGTGACAACAGGTGAGAAACAGGTGAGACCAGCTGAGAACAGGTGAGAACAGGTGAGAAACAGGTGAGAACAGGTGAGAACAGGTGAGCACAGGTGAGAACAGGTGAGAAACAGGTGAGAACAGGTGAGAACAGGTGAGAAACAGGTGAGACAGGTGAGAACAGGTGAGAAAGACAGGTGAGACAGGTGAGGACAGGTGAGAACAGGTGAGAAACAGGTGAGACACAGGTGAAAAACAGGTGAAAACAGGTGAGAACAGGTGAGAAACAGGTGAGACACAGGTGAAAAACAGGTGAGAACAGGTGAGAAACAGGTGAGACACAGGTGAGAAACAGGTGAGAAACAGGTGAGAACAGGTGAGAACAGGTGAGAAACAGGTGAGAACAGGTGAGAAACAGGTGAGAACAGGTCAGAACAGGTGAGGAACAGGTGAGAACAGGTGAGAACAGGTGAGAACAGGTGAGAACAGGTGAGAAACAGGTGAGAACAGTTTAGAACAGGCGAGAAACAGGTGAGAACAGGTGAGAACAGGTGAGGAACAGGTGAGAACAGGTGAGAAACAGGTGAGACACAGGTGAGAAACAGGTGAGACACAGGTGAGAAACAGGTGAGAACAGGTGAGAACAGGTGAGAACAGGTGAGGACAGGTGGAAACAGGTGAGAAACAGGTGACAACAGGTGAGAAACAGGTGAGACCAGCTGAGAATAGGTGAGAACAGGTGAGAAACAGGTGAGAACAGGTGAGAACAGGTGAGCACAGGTGAGAACAGGTGAGAAACAGGTGAGAACAGGTGAGAACAGGTGAGAACAGGTGAGAAACAGGTGAGAAACAGGTGAGAACAGGTGAGAAACAGGTGAAAACAGGTGAGAACAGGTGAGAACAGGTGAGAAACAGGTGAAAACAGGTGAGAACAGGTCTTAACAGGTGAGAACAGGGGAGAACAGGTGAGAACAGGTGAGAAACAGGTGAGAAACAGGTGAGAACAGGTGAGAACAGGTGAGAACAGGTGAGAACAGGTGAGAAACAGGTGAGAACAGGTGAGAAACAGGTGAGAACAGGTGAGAAACAAATGAGAACAGGTGAGAACAGGTGAGAAACAGGTGAGAACAGGTGAGAAACAGGTGAGAAATAGGTGAGAACAGGTGAGAAACAGGTGAGAACAGGTCAGAACAGGTGAGGAACAGGTGAGAACAGGTGAGAACAGGTGAGAACAGGTGAGAACAGGTGAGAAACAGGTGAGAAACAGGTGAAAACAGGTGAGAAACAGGTGAGAACAGGTGAGAAACAGGTGAGAACAGGTGAGAACAGGTGAGAAACAGGTGAGAACAGGTGAGAACAGGTGAGAACAGGTGAGACAGGTGAGAAACAGGTGAGAACAGGTGAGAACAGGTGAGAAACAGGTGAGACAGGTGAGAACAGGTGAGAAAGACAGGTGAGACAGGTGAGGACAGGTGAGAACAGGTGAGAAACAGGTGAGACACAGGTGAAAAACAGGTGAAAACAGGTGAGAACAGGTGAGAAACAGGTGAGACACAGGTGAAAAACAGGTGAGAACAGGTGAGAAACAGGTGAGACACAGGTGAGAAACAGGTGAGAACAGGTGAGAACAGGTGAGAAACAGGTGAGAACAGGTGAGAACAGGTGAGAAACAGGTGAGAACAGGTCAGAACAGGTGAGGAACAGGTGAGAACAGGTGAGAACAGGTGAGAACAGGTGAGAACAGGTGAGAAACAGGTGAGAACAGTTTAGAACAGGCGAGAAACAGGTGAGAACAGGTGAGAACAGGTGAGGAACAGGTGAGAACAGGTGAGAAACAGGTGAGACACAGGTGAGAAACAGGTGAGACACAGGTGAGAAACAGGTGAGAACAGGTGAGAACAGGTGAGAACAGGTGAGGACAGGTGGAAACAGGTGAGAAACAGGTGACAACAGGTGAGAAACAGGTGAGACCAGCTGAGAATAGGTGAGAACAGGTGAGAAACAGGTGAGAACAGGTGAGAACAGGTCTTAACAGGTGAGAAACAGGTGAGAACAGGTGAGAACAGGTGAGAACAGGTCTTAACAGGTGAGAAACAGGTGAGAACAGGTGAGAACAGGTGAGAACAGGTGAGAACAGGTGAGAAACAGGTGAGAAACAGGTGAGAACAGGTGAGAACAGGTGAGAACAGGTGAGAAACAGGTGAAAACAGGTGAGAACAGGTCTTAACAGGTGAGAACAGGGGAGAACAGGTGAGAACAGGTGAGAAACAGGTGAGAAACAGGTGAGAACAGGTGAGAACAGGTGAGAACAGGTGAGAAACAGGTGAGAACAGGTGAGAACAGGTGAGAAACAGGTGAGAACAGGTGAGAAACAGGTGAGAACAGGTGAGAACAGGTGAGAAACAGGTGAGAACAGGTGAGAAACAGGTGAGAAATAGGTGAGAACAGGTGAGAAACAGGTGAGAACAGGTCAGAACAGGTGAGGAACAGGTGAGAACAGGTGAGAACAGGTGAGAACAGGTGAGAAACAGGTGAGAAACAGGTGAAAACAGGTGAGAAACAGGTGAGAACAGGTGAGAAACAGGTGAGAACAGGTGAGAAACAGGTGAGAACAGGTGAGAACAGGTGAGAACAGGTGAGAAACAGGTGAGAACAGGTGAGAACAGGTGAGAACAGGTGAGACAGGTGAGAAACAGGTGAGAACAGGTGAGGACAGGTGGAAACAGGTGAGAAACAGGTGACAACAGGTGAGAAACAGGTGAGACCAGCTGAGAACAGGTGAGAACAGGTGAGAAACAGGTGAGAACAGGTGAGAACAGGTGAGCACAGGTGAGAACAGGTGAGAAACAGGTGAGAACAGGTGAGAACAGGTGAGAAACAGGTGAGACAGGTGAGAACAGGTGAGAAAGACAGGTGAGACAGGTGAGAACAGGTGAGAAACAGGTGAGACACAGGTGAAAAACAGGTGAAAACAGGTGAGAACAGGTGAGAAACAGGTGAGAACAGGTGAAAAACAGGTGAGAACAGGTGAGAAACAGGTGAGACACAGGTGAGAAACAGGTGAGAAACAGGTGAGAACAGGTGAGAACAGGTGAGAAACAGGTGAGAACAGGTCAGAACAGGTGAGGAACAGGTGAGAACAGGTGAGAACAGGTGAGAACAGGTGAGAACAGGTGAGAAACAGGTGAGAACAGTTTAGAACAGGCGAGAAACAGGTGAGAACAGGTGAGAACAGGTGAGGAACAGGTGAGAACAGGTGAGAACAGGTGAAAACAGGTGAGAACAGGTGAGAAACAGGTGAGACACAGGTGAGAAACAGGTGAGAACAGGTGAGAAAAAGGTGAGACACAGGTGAGAAACAGGTGAGAACAGGTGAGAACAGGTGAGAAACAGGTGAGAACAGGTGAGAAACAGGTGAGAAGAGGTCAGAACAGGTGAGGAACAGGTGAGAACAGGTGAGAAACAGGTGAGAACAGGTGAGAACAGGTGAGAAACAGGTGAGAACAGGTCAGAACAGGTGAGGAACAGGTGAGAACAGGTGAGAACAGGTGAGAAACAGGTGAGAACAGGTGAGAAACAGGTGAGAACAGGTGAGAACAGGTGAGAACAGGTGAACAATAGGTGAGAACAGGTGAGAACAGGTGAGAAACAGGTGAGAACAGGTGAGAACAGGTGAGAAATAGGTGAGAACAGGTGAGAACCAGGTGAGAACAGGTGAGAAATAGGTGAGAACAGGTGAGAACAGGTGAGAACAGGTGAGAAACAGGTGAGAAACAGGTGAGAACAGGTGAGAACAGGTGAGAAACAGGTGAGAAACAGGTGAGAAACAGGTGAGAAACAGGTGAGAACAGGTGAGAAACAGGTGAGAAACAGGTGAGAACAGGTGAGAAACAGGTGAAAACAGGTGAGAACAGGTGAGAACAGGTGAGAAACAGGTGAAAACAGGTGAGAACAGGTGAGAACAGGTGAGAACAGGTGAGAACAGGTGAGAACAGGTGAGAAACAGGTGAGAAACAGGTGAAAACAGGTGAGAAACAGGTGAGAACAGGTGAGAAACAGGTGAGAACAGGTGAGAAACAGGTGAGAACAGGTGAGAACAGGTGAGAACAGGTGAGAAACAGGTGAGAACAGGTGAGAACAGGTGAGAACAGGTGAGGACAGGTGGAAACAGGTGAGAAACAGGTGACAACAGGTGAGAAACAGGTGAGACCAGCTGAGAACAGGTGAGAACAGGTGAGAAACAGGTGAGAACAGGTGAGAACAGGTGAGCACAGGTGAGAACAGGTGAGAAACAGGTGAGAACAGGTGAGAAACAGGTGAGACAGGTGAGAACAGGTGAGAAACACAGGTGAGACAGGTGAGAACAGGTGAGAAACAGGTGAGACACAGGTGAAAAACAGGTGAAAACAGGTGAGAACAGGTGAGAAACAGGTGAGAACAGGTGAAAAACAGGTGAGAACAGGTGAGAAACAGGTGAGACACAGGTGAGAAACAGGTGAGAAACAGGTGAGAACAGGTGAGAACAGGTGAGAAACAGGTGAGAACAGGTGAGAACAGGTGAGAAACAGGTGAGAACAGGTCAGAACAGGTGAGAACAGGTGAGAACAGGTGAGAACAGGTGAGAAACAGGTGAGAACAGTTTAGAACAGGCGAGAAACAGGTGAGAACAGGTGAGAACAGGTGAGGAACAGGTGAGAACAGGTGAGAACAGGTGAAAACAGGTGAGAACAGGTGAGAAACAGGTGAGACACAGGTGAGAAACAGGTGAGAACAGGTGAGAAACAGGTGAGACACAGGTGAGAAACAGGTGAGAACAGGTGAGAACAGGTGAGAAACAGGTGAGAACAGGTGAGAAACAGGTGAGAAGAGGTCAGAACAGGTGAGGAACAGGTGAGAACAGGTGAGAAACAGGTGAGAACAGGTGAGAACAGGTGAGAAACAGGTGAGAACAGGTCAGAACAGGTGAGGAACAGGTGAGAACAGGTGAGAACAGGTGAGAAACAGGTGAGAACAGGTGAGAAACAGGTGAGAACAGGTGAGAAACAGGTGAGAACAGGTGAGAACAGGTGAGAACAGGTGAACAATAGGTGAGAACAGGTGAGAACAGGTGAGAACAGGTGAGAAACAGGTGAGAACAGGTGAGAACAGGTGAGAAATAGGTGAGAACAGGTGAGAACCAGGTGAGAACAGGTGAGAAATAGGTGAGAACAGGTGAGAACAGGTGAGAACAGGTGAGAAACAGGTGAGAAACAGGTGAGAACAGGTGAGAAACAGGTGAGAAACAGGTGAGAAACAGGTGAGAAACAGGTGAGAAACAGGTGAGAACAGGTGAGAAACAGGTGAGAAACAGTGAGAATAGGTGAGAACAGGTGAGAACAGGTGAGAAACAGGTGAGAACAGGTGAGAACAGGTGAGAACAGGTGAGAAACAGGTGAGAAACAGGTGAGAACAGGTGAGGACAGGTGGAAACAGGTGAGAAACAGGTGACAACAGGTGAGAAAGACAGGTGAGAACAGGTGAGAACAGGTGAGAAACAGGTGAGAAACAGGTGAGAAACAGGTGAGAACAGGTGAGAAACAGGTGAAAACAGGTGAGAACAGGTGAGAACAGGTGAGAAACAGGTGAAAACAGGTGAGAACAGGTGAGAAACAGGTGAGAAACAGGTGAGAACAGGTGAGAAACAGGTGAAAACAGGTGAGAACAGGTGAGAAACAGGTGAAAACAGGTGAGAACAGGTCTTAACAGGTGAGAACAGGGGAGAACAGGTGAGAACAGGTGAGAAACAGGTGAGAAACAGGTGAGAACAGGTGAGAACAGGTGAGAAACAGGTGAGAACAGGTGAGAAACAGGTGAGAACAGGTGAGAAACAGGTGAGAACAGGTGAGAACAGGTGAGAACAGGTGAGAAACAGGTGAGAAATAGGTGAGAACAGGTGAGAAACAGGTGAGAACAGGTCAGAACAGGTGAGGAACAGGTGAGAACAGGTGAGAACAGGTGAGAACAGGTGAGAAACAGGTGAAAAACAGGTGAAAACAGGTGAGAAACAGGTGAGAACAGGTGAGAAACAGGTGAGAACAGGTGAGAAACAGGTGAGAACAGGTGAGAACAGGTGAGAAACAGGTGAGAAACAGGTGAGAACAGGTGAGAACAGGTGAGAACAGGTGAGACAGGTGAGAAACAGGTGAGAACAGGTGAGGACAGGTGGAAACAGGTGAGAAACAGGTGACAACAGGTGAGAAACAGGTGAGACCAGCTGAGAACAGGTGAGAACAGGTGAGAAACAGGTGAGAACAGGTGAGAACAGGTGAGCACAGGTGAGAACAGGTGAGAAACAGGTGAGAACAGGTGAGAACAGGTGAGAAACAGGTGAGACAGGTGAGAACAGGTGAGAAAGACAGGTGAGACAGGTGAGGACAGGTGAGAACAGGTGAGAAACAGGTGAGACACAGGTGAAAAACAGGTGAAAACAGGTGAGAACAGGTGAGAAACAGGTGAGACACAGGTGAAAAACAGGTGAGAACAGGTGAGAAACAGGTGAGACACAGGTGAGAAACAGGTGAGAAACAGGTGAGAACAGGTGAGAACAGGTGAGAAACAGGTGAGAACAGGTGAGAAACAGGTGAGAACAGGTCAGAACAGGTGAGGAACAGGTGAGAACAGGTGAGAACAGGTGAGAACAGGTGAGAACAGGTGAGAAACAGGTGAGAACAGTTTAGAACAGGCGAGAAACAGGTGAGAACAGGTGAGAACAGGTGAGGAACAGGTGAGAACAGGTGAGAAACAGGTGAGACACAGGTGAGAACAGGTGAGACACAGGTGAGAAACAGGTGAGAACAGGTGAGAACAGGTGAGAACAGGTGAGGACAGGTGGAAACAGGTGAGAAACAGGTGACAACAGGTGAGAAACAGGTGAGACCAGCTGAGAATAGGTGAGAACAGGTGAGAAACAGGTGAGAACAGGTGAGAACAGGTGAGCACAGGTGAGAACAGGTGAGAAACAGGTGAGAACAGGTGAGAACAGGTGAGAACAGGTGAGAAACAGGTGAGAAACAGGTGAGAACAGGTGAGAAACAGGTGAAAACAGGTGAGAACAGGTGAGAACAGGTGAGAAACAGGTGAAAACAGGTGAGAACAGGTCTTAACAGGTGAGAACAGGGGAGAACAGGTGAGAACAGGTGAGAAACAGGTGAGAAACAGGTGAGAACAGGTGAGAACAGGTGAGAACAGGTGAGAACAGGTGAGAAACAGGTGAGAACAGGTGAGAAACAGGTGAGAACAGGTGAGAAACAAATGAGAACAGGTGAGAACAGGTGAGAAACAGGTGAGAACAGGTGAGAAACAGGTGAGAAATAGGTGAGAACAGGTGAGAAACAGGTGAGAACAGGTCAGAACAGGTGAGGAACAGGTGAGAACAGGTGAGAACAGGTGAGAACAGGTGAGAACAGGTGAGAAACAGGTGAGAAACAGGTGAAAACAGGTGAGAAACAGGTGAGAACAGGTGAGAAACAGGTGAGAACAGGTGAGAACAGGTGAGAAACAGGTGAGAACAGGTGAGAACAGGTGAGAACAGGTGAGACAGGTGAGAAACAGGTGAGAACAGGTGAGAACAGGTGAGAAACAGGTGAGACAGGTGAGAACAGGTGAGAAAGACAGGTGAGACAGGTGAGGACAGGTGAGAACAGGTGAGAAACAGGTGAGACACAGGTGAAAAACAGGTGAAAACAGGTGAGAACAGGTGAGAAACAGGTGAGACACAGGTGAAAAACAGGTGAGAACAGGTGAGAAACAGGTGAGACACAGGTGAGAAACAGGTGAGAACAGGTGAGAACAGGTGAGAAACAGGTGAGAACAGGTGAGAACAGGTGAGAAACAGGTGAGAACAGGTCAGAACAGGTGAGGAACAGGTGAGAACAGGTGAGAACAGGTGAGAACAGGTGAGAACAGGTGAGAAACAGGTGAGAACAGTTTAGAACAGGCGAGAAACAGGTGAGAACAGGTGAGAACAGGTGAGGAACAGGTGAGAACAGGTGAGAAACAGGTGAGACACAGGTGAGAAACAGGTGAGACACAGGTGAGAAACAGGTGAGAACAGGTGAGAACAGGTGAGAACAGGTGAGGACAGGTGGAAACAGGTGAGAAACAGGTGACAACAGGTGAGAAACAGGTGAGACCAGCTGAGAATAGGTGAGAACAGGTGAGAAACAGGTGAGAACAGGTGAGAACAGGTCTTAACAGGTGAGAAACAGGTGAGAACAGGTGAGAACAGGTGAGAACAGGTCTTAACAGGTGAGAAACAGGTGAGAACAGGTGAGAACAGGTGAGAACAGGTGAGAACAGGTGAGAAACAGGTGAGAAACAGGTGAGAACAGGTGAGAACAGGTGAGAACAGGTGAGAAACAGGTGAAAACAGGTGAGAACAGGTCTTAACAGGTGAGAACAGGGGAGAACAGGTGAGAACAGGTGAGAAACAGGTGAGAAACAGGTGAGAACAGGTGAGAACAGGTGAGAACAGGTGAGAAACAGGTGAGAACAGGTGAGAACAGGTGAGAAACAGGTGAGAACAGGTGAGAAACAGGTGAGAACAGGTGAGAACAGGTGAGAAACAGGTGAGAACAGGTGAGAAACAGGTGAGAAATAGGTGAGAACAGGTGAGAAACAGGTGAGAACAGGTCAGAACAGGTGAGGAACAGGTGAGAACAGGTGAGAACAGGTGAGAACAGGTGAGAACAGGTGAGAAACAGGTGAGAAACAGGTGAAAACAGGTGAGAAACAGGTGAGAACAGGTGAGAAACAGGTGAGAACAGGTGAGAAACAGGTGAGAACAGGTGAGAACAGGTGAGAACAGGTGAGAAACAGGTGAGAACAGGTGAGAACAGGTGAGAACAGGTGAGACAGGTGAGAAACAGGTGAGAACAGGTGAGGACAGGTGGAAACAGGTGAGAAACAGGTGACAACAGGTGAGAAACAGGTGAGACCAGCTGAGAACAGGTGAGAACAGGTGAGAAACAGGTGAGAACAGGTGAGAACAGGTGAGCACAGGTGAGAACAGGTGAGAAACAGGTGAGAACAGGTGAGAACAGGTGAGAAACAGGTGAGACAGGTGAGAACAGGTGAGAAAGACAGGTGAGACAGGTGAGAACAGGTGAGAAACAGGTGAGACACAGGTGAAAAACAGGTGAAAACAGGTGAGAACAGGTGAGAAACAGGTGAGAACAGGTGAAAAACAGGTGAGAACAGGTGAGAAACAGGTGAGACACAGGTGAGAAACAGGTGAGAAACAGGTGAGAACAGGTGAGAACAGGTGAGAAACAGGTGAGAACAGGTCAGAACAGGTGAGGAACAGGTGAGAACAGGTGAGAACAGGTGAGAACAGGTGAGAACAGGTGAGAAACAGGTGAGAACAGTTTAGAACAGGCGAGAAACAGGTGAGAACAGGTGAGAACAGGTGAGGAACAGGTGAGAACAGGTGAGAACAGGTGAAAACAGGTGAGAACAGGTGAGAAACAGGTGAGACACAGGTGAGAAACAGGTGAGAACAGGTGAGAAAAAGGTGAGACACAGGTGAGAAACAGGTGAGAACAGGTGAGAACAGGTGAGAAACAGGTGAGAACAGGTGAGAAACAGGTGAGAAGAGGTCAGAACAGGTGAGGAACAGGTGAGAACAGGTGAGAAACAGGTGAGAACAGGTGAGAACAGGTGAGAAACAGGTGAGAACAGGTCAGAACAGGTGAGGAACAGGTGAGAACAGGTGAGAACAGGTGAGAAACAGGTGAGAACAGGTGAGAAACAGGTGAGAACAGGTGAGAACAGGTGAGAACAGGTGAACAATAGGTGAGAACAGGTGAGAACAGGTGAGAACAGGTGAGAAACAGGTGAGAACAGGTGAGAACAGGTGAGAAATAGGTGAGAACAGGTGAGAACCAGGTGAGAACAGGTGAGAAATAGGTGAGAACAGGTGAGAACAGGTGAGAACAGGTGAGAAACAGGTGAGAAACAGGTGAGAACAGGTGAGAACAGGTGAGAAACATGTGAGAAACAGGTGAGAAACAGGTGAGAAACAGGTGAGAACAGGTGAGAAACAGGTGAGAAACAGGTGAGAACAGGTGAGAAACAGGTGAAAACAGGTGAGAACAGGTGAGAACAGGTGAGAAACAGGTGAAAACAGGTGAGAACAGGTGAGAAACAGGTGAGAAACAGGTGAGAACAGGTGAGAAACAGGTGAAAACAGGTGAGAACAGGTGAGAACAGGTGAGAAACAGGTGAAAACAGGTGAGAACAGGTCTTAACAGGTGAGAACAGGGGAGAACAGGTGAGAACAGGTGAGAAACAGGTGAGAAACAGGTGAGAACAGGTGAGAAACAGGTGAGAACAGGTGAGAAACAGGTGAGAACAGGTGAGAAACAGGTGAGAACAGGTGAGAACAGGTGAGAAACAGGTGAGAACAGGTGAGAAACAGGTGAGAAATAGGTGAGAACAGGTGAGAAACAGGTGAGAACAGGTCAGAACAGGTGAGGAACAGGTGAGAACAGGTGAGAACAGGTGAGAACAGGTGAGAACAGGTGAGAAACAGGTGAGAAACAGGTGAAAACAGGTGAGAAACAGGTGAGAACAGGTGAGAAACAGGTGAGAACAGGTGAGAAACAGGTGAGAACAGGTGAGAACAGGTGAGAACAGGTGAGAAACAGGTGAGAACAGGTGAGAACAGGTGAGAACAGGTGAGAACAGGTGAGACAGGTGAGAAACAGGTGAGAACAGGTGAGGACAGGTGGAAACAGGTGAGAACAGGTGAGAACAGGTGAGAAACAGGTGAGAACAGGTGAGAAACAGGTGAGAAGAGGTCAGAACAGGTGAGGAACAGGTGAGAACAGGTGAGAAACAGGTGAGAACAGGTGAGAACAGGTGAGAAACAGGTGAAAACAGGTGAGAACAGGTCTTAACAGGTGAGAACAGGGGAGAACAGGTGAGAACAGGTGAGAAACAGGTGAGAAACAGGTGAGAACAGGTGAGAAACAGGTGAGAACAGGTGAGAAACAGGTGAGAACAGGTGAGAAACAGGTGAGAACAGGTGAGAACAGGTGAGAAACAGGTGAGAACAGGTGAGAAACAGGTGAGAAATAGGTGAGAACAGGTGAGAAACAGGTGAGAACAGGTCAGAACAGGTGAGGAACAGGTGAGAACAGGTGAGAACAGGTGAGAACAGGTGAGAACAGGTGAGAAACAGGTGAGAAACAGGTGAAAACAGGTGAGAAACAGGTGAGAACAGGTGAGAAACAGGTGAGAACAGGTGAGAAACAGGTGAGAACAGGTGAGAACAGGTGAGAACAGGTGAGAAACAGGTGAGAACAGGTGAGAACAGGTGAGAACAGGTGAGAACAGGTGAGACAGGTGAGAAACAGGTGAGAACAGGTGAGGACAGGTGGAAACAGGTGAGAACAGGTGAGAAACAGGTGAGACACAGGTGAAAAACAGGTGAAAACAGGTGAGAACAGGTGAGAAACAGGTGAGACACAGGTGAAAAACAGGTGAGAACAGGTGAGAAACAGGTGAGACACAGGTGAGAAACAGGTGAGAACAGGTGAGAACAGGTGAGAAACAGGTGAGAACAGGTGAGAACAGGTGAGAAACAGGTGAGAACAGGTCAGAACAGGTGAGGAACAGGTGAGAACAGGTGAGAACAGGTGAGAACAGGTGAGAACAGGTGAGAAACAGGTGAGAACAGTTTAGAACAGGCGAGAAACAGGTGAGAACAGGTGAGAACAGGTGAGGAACAGGTGAGAACAGGTGAGAAACAGGTGAGACACAGGTGAGAAACAGGTGAGACACAGGTGAGAAACAGGTGAGAACAGGTGAGAACAGGTGAGAACAGGTGAGGACAGGTGGAAACAGGTGAGAAACAGGTGACAACAGGTGAGAAACAGGTGAGACCAGCTGAGAATAGGTGAGAACAGGTGAGAAACAGGTGAGAACAGGTGAGAACAGGTCTTAACAGGTGAGAAACAGGTGAGAACAGGTGAGAACAGGTGAGAACAGGTCTTAACAGGTGAGAAACAGGTGAGAACAGGTGAGAACAGGTGAGAACAGGTGAGAACAGGTGAGAAACAGGTGAGAAACAGGTGAGAACAGGTGAGAACAGGTGAGAACAGGTGAGAAACAGGTGAAAACAGGTGAGAACAGGTCTTAACAGGTGAGAACAGGGGAGAACAGGTGAGAACAGGTGAGAAACAGGTGAGAAACAGGTGAGAACAGGTGAGAACAGGTGAGAACAGGTGAGAAACAGGTGAGAACAGGTGAGAACAGGTGAGAAACAGGTGAGAACAGGTGAGAAACAGGTGAGAACAGGTGAGAACAGGTGAGAAACAGGTGAGAACAGGTGAGAAACAGGTGAGAAATAGGTGAGAACAGGTGAGAAACAGGTGAGAACAGGTCAGAACAGGTGAGGAACAGGTGAGAACAGGTGAGAACAGGTGAGAACAGGTGAGAACAGGTGAGAAACAGGTGAGAAACAGGTGAAAACAGGTGAGAAACAGGTGAGAACAGGTGAGAAACAGGTGAGAACAGGTGAGAAACAGGTGAGAACAGGTGAGAACAGGTGAGAACAGGTGAGAAACAGGTGAGAACAGGTGAGAACAGGTGAGAACAGGTGAGACAGGTGAGAAACAGGTGAGAACAGGTGAGGACAGGTGGAAACAGGTGAGAAACAGGTGACAACAGGTGAGAAACAGGTGAGACCAGCTGAGAACAGGTGAGAACAGGTGAGAAACAGGTGAGAACAGGTGAGAACAGGTGAGCACAGGTGAGAACAGGTGAGAAACAGGTGAGAACAGGTGAGAACAGGTGAGAAACAGGTGAGACAGGTGAGAACAGGTGAGAAAGACAGGTGAGACAGGTGAGAACAGGTGAGAAACAGGTGAGACACAGGTGAAAAACAGGTGAAAACAGGTGAGAACAGGTGAGAAACAGGTGAGAACAGGTGAAAAACAGGTGAGAACAGGTGAGAAACAGGTGAGACACAGGTGAGAAACAGGTGAGAAACAGGTGAGAACAGGTGAGAACAGGTGAGAAACAGGTGAGAACAGGTCAGAACAGGTGAGGAACAGGTGAGAACAGGTGAGAACAGGTGAGAACAGGTGAGAACAGGTGAGAAACAGGTGAGAACAGTTTAGAACAGGCGAGAAACAGGTGAGAACAGGTGAGAACAGGTGAGGAACAGGTGAGAACAGGTGAGAACAGGTGAAAACAGGTGAGAACAGGTGAGAAACAGGTGAGACACAGGTGAGAAACAGGTGAGAACAGGTGAGAAAAAGGTGAGACACAGGTGAGAAACAGGTGAGAACAGGTGAGAACAGGTGAGAAACAGGTGAGAACAGGTGAGAAACAGGTGAGAAGAGGTCAGAACAGGTGAGGAACAGGTGAGAACAGGTGAGAAACAGGTGAGAACAGGTGAGAACAGGTGAGAAACAGGTGAGAACAGGTCAGAACAGGTGAGGAACAGGTGAGAACAGGTGAGAACAGGTGAGAAACAGGTGAGAACAGGTGAGAAACAGGTGAGAACAGGTGAGAACAGGTGAGAACAGGTGAACAATAGGTGAGAACAGGTGAGAACAGGTGAGAACAGGTGAGAAACAGGTGAGAACAGGTGAGAACAGGTGAGAAATAGGTGAGAACAGGTGAGAACCAGGTGAGAACAGGTGAGAAATAGGTGAGAACAGGTGAGAACAGGTGAGAACAGGTGAGAAACAGGTGAGAAACAGGTGAGAACAGGTGAGAACAGGTGAGAAACATGTGAGAAACAGGTGAGAAACAGGTGAGAAACAGGTGAGAACAGGTGAGAAACAGGTGAGAAACAGGTGAGAACAGGTGAGAAACAGGTGAAAACAGGTGAGAACAGGTGAGAACAGGTGAGAAACAGGTGAAAACAGGTGAGAACAGGTGAGAAACAGGTGAGAAACAGGTGAGAACAGGTGAGAAACAGGTGAAAACAGGTGAGAACAGGTGAGAACAGGTGAGAAACAGGTGAAAACAGGTGAGAACAGGTCTTAACAGGTGAGAACAGGGGAGAACAGGTGAGAACAGGTGAGAAACAGGTGAGAAACAGGTGAGAACAGGTGAGAAACAGGTGAGAACAGGTGAGAAACAGGTGAGAACAGGTGAGAAACAGGTGAGAACAGGTGAGAACAGGTGAGAAACAGGTGAGAACAGGTGAGAAACAGGTGAGAAATAGGTGAGAACAGGTGAGAAACAGGTGAGAACAGGTCAGAACAGGTGAGGAACAGGTGAGAACAGGTGAGAACAGGTGAGAACAGGTGAGAACAGGTGAGAAACAGGTGAGAAACAGGTGAAAACAGGTGAGAAACAGGTGAGAACAGGTGAGAAACAGGTGAGAACAGGTGAGAAACAGGTGAGAACAGGTGAGAACAGGTGAGAACAGGTGAGAAACAGGTGAGAACAGGTGAGAACAGGTGAGAACAGGTGAGAACAGGTGAGACAGGTGAGAAACAGGTGAGAACAGGTGAGGACAGGTGGAAACAGGTGAGAACAGGTGAGAACAGGTGAGAAACAGGTGAGAACAGGTGAGAAACAGGTGAGAAGAGGTCAGAACAGGTGAGGAACAGGTGAGAACAGGTGAGAAACAGGTGAGAACAGGTGAGAACAGGTGAGAAACAGGTGAAAACAGGTGAGAACAGGTCTTAACAGGTGAGAACAGGGGAGAACAGGTGAGAACAGGTGAGAAACAGGTGAGAAACAGGTGAGAACAGGTGAGAAACAGGTGAGAACAGGTGAGAAACAGGTGAGAACAGGTGAGAAACAGGTGAGAACAGGTGAGAACAGGTGAGAAACAGGTGAGAACAGGTGAGAAACAGGTGAGAAATAGGTGAGAACAGGTGAGAAACAGGTGAGAACAGGTCAGAACAGGTGAGGAACAGGTGAGAACAGGTGAGAACAGGTGAGAACAGGTGAGAACAGGTGAGAAACAGGTGAGAAACAGGTGAAAACAGGTGAGAAACAGGTGAGAACAGGTGAGAAACAGGTGAGAACAGGTGAGAAACAGGTGAGAACAGGTGAGAACAGGTGAGAACAGGTGAGAAACAGGTGAGAACAGGTGAGAACAGGTGAGAACAGGTGAGAACAGGTGAGACAGGTGAGAAACAGGTGAGAACAGGTGAGGACAGGTGGAAACAGGTGAGAAACAGGTGACAACAGGTGAGAAACAGGTGAGACCAGCTGAGAACAGGTGAGAAACAGGTGAGAACAGGTGAGAACAGGTGAGCACAGGTGAGAACAGGTGAGAAACAGGTGAGAACAGGTGAGAACAGGTGAGAAACAGGTGAGACAGGTGAGAACAGGTGAGAAAGACAGGTGAGACAGGTGAGGACAGGTGAAAACAGGTGAGAAACAGGTGAGACACAGGTGAAAAACAGGTGAAAACAGGTGAGAACAGGTGAGAAACAGGTGAGACACAGGTGAAAAACAGGTGAGAACAGGTGAGAAACAGGTGAGACACAGGTGAGAAACAGGTGAGAAACAGGTGAGAACAGGTGAGAACAGGTGAGAAACAGGTGAGAACAGGTCAGAACAGGTGAGGAACAGGTGAGAACAGGTGAGAACAGGTGAGAACAGGTGAGAACAGGTGAGAACAGGTGAGAAACAGGTGAGAACAGTTTAGAACAGGCGAGAAACAGGTGAGAACAGGTGAGGAACAGGTGAGAACAGGTGAGAACAGGTGAAAACAGGTGAGAACAGGTGAGAAACAGGTGAGACACAGGTGAGAAACAGGTGAGAACAGGTGAGAAACAGGTGAGACACAGGTGAGAAACAGGTGAGAACAGGTGAGAACAGGTGAGAACAGGTGAGGACAGGTGGAAACAGGTGAGAAACAGGTGACAACAGGTGAGAAACAGGTGAGACCAGCTGAGAACAGGTGAGAACAGGTGAGAAACAGGTGAGAACAGGTGAGAACAGGTGAGCACAGGTGAGAACAGGTGAGAAACAGGTGAGAACAGGTGAGAACAGGTGAGAACAGGTGAGAAACAGGTGAGAAACAGGTGAGAACAGGTGAGAAACAGGTGAAAACAGGTGAGAACAGGTGAGAACAGGTGAGAAACAGGTGAAAACAGGTGAGAACAGGTCTTAACAGGTGAGAACAGGGGAGAACAGGTGAGAACAGGTGAGAAACAGGTGAGAACAGGTGAGAACAGGTGAGAAACAGGTGAGAACAGGCGAGAACAGGTGAGAAACAGGTGAGAACAGGTGAGAAACAGGTGAGAACAGGTGAGAACAGGTGAGAAACAGGTGAGAACAGGTGAGAAACAGGTGAGAAATAGGTGAGAACAGGTGAGAAACAGGTGAGAACAGGTCAGAACAGGTGAGAACAGGTGAGAACAGGTGAGAACAGGTGAGAAACAGGTGAGAAACAGGTGAAAACAGGTGAGAAACAGGTGAGAACAGGTGAGAAACAGGTGAGAACAGGTGAGAAACAGGTGAGAACAGGTGAGAACAGGTGAGAACAGGTGAGAACAGGTGAGAAACAGGTGAGAACAGGTGAGAACAGGTGAGAACAGGTGAGACAGGTGAGAAACAGGTGAGAACAGGTGAGGACAGGTGGAAACAGGTGAGAAACAGGTGACAACAGGTGAGAAACAGGTGAGACCAGCTGAGAACAGGTGAGAACAGGTGAGAAACAGGTGAGAACAGGTGAGAACAGGTGAGCACAGGTGAGAACAGGTGAGAAACAGGTGAGAACAGGTGAGAACAGGTGAGAAACAGGTGAGACAGGTGAGAACAGGTGAGAAAGACAGGTGAGACAGGTGAGGACAGGTGAAAACAGGTGAGAACAGGTGAGAAACAGGTGAGACACAGGTGAAAAACAGGCGAAAACAGGTGAGAACAGGTGAGAAACAGGTGAGACACAGGTGAAAAACAGGTGAGAACAGGTGAGAAACAGGTGAGACACAGGTGAGAAACAGGTGAGAAACAGGTGAGAACAGGTGAGAACAGGTGAGAAACAGGTGAGAACAGGTGAGAACAGGTGAGAACAGGTGAGAACAGGTGAGAAACAGGTGAGAACAGTTTAGAACAGGCGAGAAACAGGTGAGAACAGGTGAGGAACAGGTGAGAACAGGTGAGAACAGGTGAAAACAGGTGAGAACAGGTGAGAAACAGGTGAGACACAGGTGAGAAACAGGTGAGAACAGGTGAGAAACAGGTGAGACACAGGTGAGAAACAGGTGAGAACAGGTGAGAACAGGTGAGAACAGGTGGAAACAGGTGAGAAACAGGTGACAACAGGTGAGAAACAGGTGAGAACAGGTGAGAAACAGGTGAGAACAGGTGAGAACAGGTGAGGAATAGGTGAGAACAGGTGAGGCAGACAGGTGAGACAGGTGAGAACAGGTGAGAAACAGGTGAGAACAGGTGAGAACAGGTGAGGAATAGGTGAGAACAGGTGAGGCAGACAGGTGAGACAGGTGAGAGTTACCTTGAGGAAAGAGTAGAGGCAGATGGACATCCAGTTGGTCAGCATCTTCTCAACAACCGTCTCTGTGCTGAAAGACAAACCAAAGATAAGGTGAGTCGGTCAAGGTACAGAACCAGGTCCATTTATCAGGAAACCCAGGTAAAAAAAGGGGTCCAAACTGCACCAACAGACAGCCAGATTCCAGAGTCCCAGAACCAGAGTCCTTCTTTGAGCTCAAAGAATAAAGCTCAAAGAAAAAAGCTCAAAGAATAAAGCTCAAAGAAATCTGAAACAATAAAGCTCAAAGAAAGCTTAAAGACTAAAGCTCAAATAAAGCTTAAAGACTAAAGCTCAAAGAAAGCTCAAAGAATAAAGCTCAAAGAAAGCTCAAATAATAAAGCTCAAAGAATAAAGCTCAAAGAATAAAGCTCAAAGAAAGCTCAAAGAATAAAGCTCAAAGAAAGCTCAAATAATAAAGCTCAAAGAATAAAGCTCAAAGAATAAAGCTCAAAGAATAAAGCTCAAAGAATAAAGCTCAAAGAAAGCTTAAAGAATAAAGCTCAAAGAATAAAGCTCAAAGAATAAAGCTCAAAGAAAGCTTAAAGAATAAAGCTCAAAGAATAAAGCTCAAAGAATAAAGCTCAAAGAAAGCTCAAAGAATAAAGCTGAAAGAAAGCTCAAAGAATAAAGCTCAAAGAAAGCTCAAAGAATAAAGCTCAAAGAAAATCCCGAACTAAGCAACATGGAGCTGTTTGTTCACTGAAAAACATAATGACAGTTTGAGGAAGCAGCAGATGTTGAAGGTCGGCTGAAGGTCAAACTCTCAGGATTTTAGCTCCTTGGAGGCAAACCTGTGAGAATCTTTAATGAAACAGCAGCTTTAAAACCTCAAAGGTTCGGCTGCTTCTTTATGTCTGAGGGTGTGTTAGTTTTACGTACCGGCGCAGCATGAGTTTGGGGTTTTTGTTCTTTATGTCTGAGGGTGTGTCAGTTTTACGTACCGGCGCAGCATGAGTTTGGGGTTTTTGTTCTTTATGTCTGAGGGTGTGTTAGTTTTACGTACCGGCGCAGCATGAGTTTGGGGTTTTTGTTCTTTATGTCTGAGGGTGTGTCAGTTTTACGTACCGGCGCAGCATGAGTTTGGGGTTCTTGGCCACGTACTGCTGCACCAGGTCCTGCAGCAGACTCTTCATCACCTCGGTGAAGTACTCCAGCTTATCGTGCAGAGCCATGGTCAGCAGGCTGGCCACGTACCCCCGGTCCCTCTGGGAGAAGCCCTGCTGGGCCTCCAGGGTGTGGATGAACTGGGGCAGACACAGAGGCACCGTCAGCTGAAGCTCTGACACACCTGTCACATGCACACCACGTGCATGTGCACAGCACCCACCCTGGTGAGGAACAGCCTGTTGTTCAGCAGGTTGTTCAGCTGATGGAGGCCCTGCTCCACCGTCTGCCTCCGGGACTCCGGCAGGTCCAGCTGCCGACTCAGCGGCGCCATCTGTTGGCCCGGGAAGAAGACTCGCTCTGCGTAGGTCCTGTAGTCCAGCAGGGGAAGTCCAGGTCCTCCTACGTCACTGCTCAGGTCCATCATCTCCGTCATCAGGTCTGAGAGGGAGAGGAGAAGAGCAGAAGAAGAGAAGAAGGTCTTAGGAACCAGAATAGGAGGGTTAACATCTGAGAAGCTGAACCAGACGTAGAAACATCTGAGCCATTCAGAACAGAAAGACGTAGAAACATCTGAACCATTCAGGGCAGAAAGATGTAGAAACATCTGAACCATTCAGAGCAGAAAGATGTAGAAACATCTGAACCATTCAGAGCAGAAAGATGTAGAAACATCTGAACCATTCAGAGCAGAAAGATGTAGAAACATCTGAACCATTCAGGGCAGAAAGATGTAGAAACATCTGAACCATTCAGAGCAGAAAGATGTAGAAACATCTGAACCATTCAGAACAGAAAGATGTAGAAACATCTGAACCATTCAGAGCAGAAAGATGTAGAAACATCTGAACCATTCAGGGCAGAAAGATGTAGAAACATCTGAACCATTCAGAGCAGAAAGATGTAGAAACATCTGAACCATTCAGAGCAGAAAGATGTAGAAACATCTGAACCATTCAGAACAGAAAGATGTAGAAACATCTGAACCATTCAGAGCAGAAAGATGTAGAAACATCTGAACCATTCAGGGCAGAAAGATGTAGAAACATCTGAACCATTCAGAGCAGAAAGATGTAGAAACATCTGAACCATTCAGAGCAGAAAGATGTAGAAACATCTGAACCATTCAGAGCAGAAAGATGTAGAAACATCTGAACCATTCAGAGCAGAAAGATGTAGAAACATCTGAACCATTCAGAGCAGAAAGATGTAGAAACATCTGAACCATTCAGAACAGAAAGATGTAGAAACATCTGAACCATTCAGAGCAGAAAGATGTAGAAACATCTGAACCATTCAGAGCAGAAAGATGTAGAAACATCTGAACCATTCAGGGCAGAAAGATGTAGAAACATCTGAATCATTCAGGGCAGAAAGATGTAGAAACATCTGAACCATTCAGAGCAGAAAGATGTAGAAACATCTGAACCATTCAGAGCAGAAAGATGTAGAAACATCTGAACCATTCAGAGCAGAAAGATGTAGAAACATCTGAACCATTCAGAGCAGAAAGATGTAGAAACATCTGAACCATTCAGAGCAGAAAGATGTAGAAACATCTGAACCATTCAGAGCAGAAAGATGTAGAAACATCTGAACCATTCAGGGCAGATAATAATATTAACACCACAAACGACATCACATGATTTTCACCGCCTGGCCACGGCCACGCCCTTTGAGATTTGAAAAAGTTGGCCAATGAATTTTTCCCCCCATGTCCTAAGAGTAACCTGGCCAAGTTTGAAGTCTGTAGCATTAAATCTGTAGGACAAGTTCGATCTTAAGCAAGGCGTGGAATCGGTCAAAAATGTCACAAAAACGCACTTTCCATCCAAAATGGCCGCCTTCCTGTGGACGTGGGACCATGGCGGCATGAGACTTTTTTGTGCGTCTGGGCATGATGAATGAGTGTACCGAATTTCGTCGTCCCACGCGAAACTAATCCTATTGCGGGCACCATTTTTAAGCATTATAGGGGGCGCTACAGAGTCAATGAGCGACTCCCAAAAATATAAAGTTTAGATTCTTTCATGTCGTCGACTGGCAGGTGGCGCTCGCAAAATTTCCTGAGTTTTCGCATACCTTTTGCAAAGAATAAGAATAATGGAGGAGAAAAATAATAAACCTTGCAGATACAATAGGGTCCTTGCAGCTTCACTGCTCGGTCCCTAATAATAAACCTTACAGATACAATAGGGTCCTTGCAGCTTCACTGCTCGGTCCATAATAATAAACCTTACAGATACATTAGGGTCCTTGCAGCTTCACTGCTCGGTCCCTAATAATAATAAACCTTACAGATACATTAGGGTCCTTGCAGCTTCACTGCTCGGTCCCTAATAATCAGTAGAAACAAACCTGTGAACTCTTTGCGGCACTGATCCCCGACGTTGATCTCCAGAGTCTCCAGCTGCAGCAGAACCTTCTTATAGTCTCTGAGAGCCTGTTTACTCTTCCTCCTGCAGGGGAAACAGAGCTGTGAGACGGGTGGATACAGACAGGTGGAGGGACGGGTGGAGACAGACAGGTGGAGGGACGGATGGAGACAGAAAGGTGGAGACAGACAGGTGGAGGGACGGGTGGAGACAGACAGGTGAAGGGACGGGTGGAGGGACGGGTGGAGACAGACAGGTGGAGGGACGGGTGGAGACAGACAGGTGGAGACAGACAGGTGGAGACAGAGGTGGAGGGACAGGTGGAGACAGACAGGTGGAGGGACAGGTGGAGACAGACAGGTGGAGGGACGGGTGGAGACAGACAGGTGGAGACAGACAGGTGGAGACGGACAGGTGGAGACAGACGGGTGGAGACGGACAGGTGGAGACAGACAGGTGGAGACGGACAGGTGGAGACAGACAGGTGGAGGGACGGGTGGAGACAGACAGGTGGAGACGGACAGGTGGAGACAGACGGGTGGAGGGACGGGTGGAGACAGACAGGTGGAGACAGACGGGTGGAGGGACGGGTGGAGACAGACAGGTGGAGACGGACAGGTGGAGACAGACGGGTGGAGGGACGGGTGGAGACAGACAGGTGGAGACAGACGGGTGGAGGGACGGGTGGAGGGACAGGTGGAGACAGTCAGGTGGAGACAGACAGGTGGAGGGACGGGTGGAGACAGACAGGTGGAGACGGACAGGTGGAGACAGACGGGTGGAGACAGACAGGTGGAGACAGACAGGTGGAGGGACGGGTGGAGGGACAGGTGGAGACAGACGGGTGGAGGGACGGGTGGAGACAGACAGGTGGAGACAGACGGGTGGAGGGACGGGTGGAGGGACAGGTGGAGACAGACGGGTGGAGGGACGGGTGGAGGGACAGGTGGAGACAGACAGGTGGAGACGGACAGGTGGAGACGGACAGGTGGAGGGACGGGTGGAGACAGACAGGTGGAGACAGCAAGTGGAGGGACGGGTGGAGACAGACGGGTGGAGACAGACAGGTGGAGACGGACAGGTGGAGACGGACAGGTGGAGACAGACGGGTGGAGACAGACAGGTGGAGACAGACGGGTGGAGGGACGGGTTAAGACAGACAAGTGGAGACGGACAGGTGGAGACAGAGGTGGAGGGACGGGTGGAGACAGACAGGTGGAGGGACAGGTGGAGACAGACAGGTGGAGACAGACAGGTGGAGACAGACAGGTGGAGGGACGGGTGGAGACAGACAGGTGGAGACAGCAAGTGGAGGGACGGGTGGAGACAGACGGGTGGAGACAGACAGGTGGAGGGACGGGTGGGGACAGACAGGTGGAGGGATGGGTGGAGACGGACAGGTGGAGACAGACGGGTGGAGACAGACAGGTGGAGAGAGACGGGTGGAGACAGACAGGTGGAGGCAGACAGGTGGAGGGACAGGTGGAGGGACGGGTGGAGGGACGGGTGGAGGGACGGTGGAGAAAGACAGGTGGAGGCAGACAGGTGGAGGGACAGGTGGAGGGACGGGTGGAGGGACGGGTGGAGACAGACAGGTGGAGACAGACGGGTGGAGCGACGGTGGAGACAGACAGGTGGAGACGGACAGGTGGAGACAGACAGGTGGAGGGACGGGTGGAGACAGACAGGTGGAGACAGACAGGTGGAGACAGAGGTGGAGGGATGGGTGGAGACAGACAGGTGGAGGGACAGGTGGAGACAGACAGGTGGAGACAGAGGTGGAGGGATGGGTGGAGACAGACAGGTGGAGACAGACAGGTGGAGGCAGACAGGTGGAGACAGAGGTGGAGGGATGGGTGGAGACAGACAGGTGGAGACAGACAGGTGGAGGCAGACAGGTGGAGGGACAGGTGGAGACAGACAGGTGGAGACAGACAGGTGGAGACAGACAGGTGGAGACAGACAGGTGGAGGGACGGGTGGAGACAGACAGGTGGAGACAGACAGGTGGAGACAGAGGTGGAGGGATGGGTGGAGACAGACAGGTGGAGACAGACAGGTGGAGGCAGACAGGTGGAGGGACAGGTGGAGACAGACGGGTGGAGGGACAGGTGGAGACAGACAGGTGGAGGGACAGGTGGAGACAGACGGGTGGAGGGACAGGTGGAGACAGACAGATGGAGACAGACAGGTGGAGGGACAGGTGGAGACAGACAGGTGGAGGGACGGGTGGAGACAGACAGGTGGAGACAGACAGGTGGAGACGGACAGGTGGAGACAGACGGGTGGAGACGGACAGGTGGAGACAGACAGGTGGAGACGGACAGGTGGAGACAGACAGGTGGAGGGACGGGTGGAGACAGACAGGTGGAGACGGACAGGTGGAGACAGACGGGTGGAGACAGACAGGTGGAGACAGCAAGTGGAGGGACGGGTGGAGACAGACGGGTGGAGACAGACAGGTGGAGACGGACAGGTGGAGACGGACAGGTGGAGACAGACGGGTGGAGACAGACAGGTGGAGACAGACGGGTGGAGGGACGGGTTAAGACAGACAAGTGGAGACGGACAGGTGGAGACAGAGGTGGAGGGACGGGTGGAGACAGACAGGTGGAGGGACAGGTGGAGACAGACAGGTGGAGACAGACAGGTGGAGACAGACAGGTGGAGGGACGGGTGGAGACAGACAGGTGGAGACAGCAAGTGGAGGGACGGGTGGAGACAGACGGGTGGAGACAGACAGGTGGAGGGACGGGTGGGGACAGACAGGTGGAGGGATGGGTGGAGACGGACAGGTGGAGACAGACGGGTGGAGACAGACAGGTGGAGAGAGACGGGTGGAGACAGACAGGTGGAGGCAGACAGGTGGAGGGACAGGTGGAGGGACGGGTGGAGGGACGGGTGGAGGGACGGTGGAGAAAGACAGGTGGAGGCAGACAGGTGGAGGGACAGGTGGAGGGACGGGTGGAGGGACGGGTGGAGACAGACAGGTGGAGACAGACGGGTGGAGCGACGGTGGAGACAGACAGGTGGAGACGGACAGGTGGAGACAGACAGGTGGAGGGACGGGTGGAGACAGACAGGTGGAGACAGACAGGTGGAGACAGAGGTGGAGGGATGGGTGGAGACAGACAGGTGGAGGGACAGGTGGAGACAGACAGGTGGAGACAGAGGTGGAGGGATGGGTGGAGACAGACAGGTGGAGACAGACAGGTGGAGGCAGACAGGTGGAGACAGAGGTGGAGGGATGGGTGGAGACAGACAGGTGGAGACAGACAGGTGGAGGCAGACAGGTGGAGGGACAGGTGGAGACAGACAGGTGGAGACAGACAGGTGGAGACAGACAGGTGGAGACAGACAGGTGGAGGGACGGGTGGAGACAGACAGGTGGAGACAGACAGGTGGAGACAGAGGTGGAGGGATGGGTGGAGACAGACAGGTGGAGACAGACAGGTGGAGGCAGACAGGTGGAGGGACAGGTGGAGACAGACGGGTGGAGGGACAGGTGGAGACAGACAGGTGGAGGGACAGGTGGAGACAGACGGGTGGAGGGACAGGTGGAGACAGACAGATGGAGACAGACAGGTGGAGACAGACAGGTGGAGGGACGGGTGGAGACAGACAGGTGGAGGGACGGTGGAGACAGACAGGTGGAGGGACAGGTGGAGACAGACAGATGGAGACAGACAGGTGGAGACAGACAGGTGGAGGGACGGGTGGAGACAGACAGGTGGAGGGACGGGTGGAGGGACGGGTGGAGACAGAGAGGTGGAGACGGACAGGTGGAGACAGACAGGTGGAGACAGACGGGTGGAGGGACGGGTGGGGGACGGGTGGGGGCAGAAGGGTGGATGCACACAGGTGGAGACAGACAGGTGGAGGGACGGGTGGAGGGACGGGTGGAGACAGACAGGTGGAGACATACGGGTGGAGGGACGGGTGGAGACAGACAGGTGGAGGGACGGGTGGAGACAGACAGGTGGAGGCAGACAGGTGGAGGGACAGGTGGAGACAGACGGGTGGAGGGACAGGTGGAGACAGACAGATGGAGACAGACAGGTGGAGACAGACAGGTGGAGACAGACGGGTGGAGGGACGGTGGAGACAGACAGGTGGAGGGACGGGTGGGGGCAGAAGGGTGGATGCACACAGGTGGAGACAGACAGGTGGAGGGACGGGTGGAGGGACGGGTGGAGACAGAGAGGTGGAGACGGACAGGTGGAGACAGACAGGTGGAGGGACGGGTGGAGGGACGGGTGGAGACAGACAGGTGGAGGGACGGGTGGAGGCAGAAGGGTGGATGCAGACAGGTGGAGACAGACAGGTGGAGGGACGGGTGAAGGGACGGTGGAGACAGACGGGTGGAGACAGACAGGTGGAGACAGACAGGTGGAGAGAGACAGGTGGAGGGACGGGTGGAGGCAGACAGGTGGAGGGACGGGTGGAGGGACGGGTGGAGACAGACAGGTGGAGACATACGGGTGGAGGGACGGGTGGAGACAGAGGTGGAGGGACGGTTGGAGACAGACAGGTGGAGACGGACAGGTGGAGACAGACAGGTGGAGGGACGGGTGGAGACAGAGGTGGAGGGACGGGTGGAGACAGACAGGTGGAGACAGACAGGTGGAGGGACGGGTGGAGACAGACAGGTGGAGACGGACAGGTGGAGGGACGGGTGGAGGGACGGGTGGAGACAGACAGGTGGAGACAGACAGGTGGAGGGACGGGTGGAGACAGACAAGTGGAGACAGACAGGTGGAGACAGACGGGTGGAGGGACGGGTGGGGACAGACAGGTGGAGACAGACAGGTGGAGGGACGGGTGGAGGCAGAAGGGTGGATGCAGACAGGTGGAGACAGACAGGTGGAGGGACGGGTGAAGGGACGGTGGAGACAGACGGGTGGAGACAGACAGGTGGAGACATACGGGTGGAGACAGACAGGTGGAGAGAGACAGGTGGAGGGACGGGTGGATGCAGACAGGTGGAGGGACGGGTGGAGGGACGGGTGGAGACAGACAGGTGGAGACATACGGGTGGAGGGACGGGTGGAGACAGAGGTGGAGGGACGGTTGGAGACAGACAGGTGGAGACGGACAGGTGGAGACAGACAGGTGGAGGGACGGGTGGAGACAGAGGTGGAGAGACGGGTGGAGACAGACAGGTGGAGACAGACAGGTGGAGGGACGGGTGGAGACAGACAGGTGGAGACGGACAGGTGGAGGGACGGGTGGAGGGACGGGTGGAGACAGACAGGTGGAGACAGACAGGTGGAGGGACGGGTGGAGACAGACAAGTGGAGACAGACAGGTGGAGACAGACGGGTGGAGGGACAGGTGGAGACAGACAGATGGAGACAGACAGGTGGAGACAGACAGGTGGAGGGACGGGTGGAGACAGACAGGTGGAGGGACGGTGGAGACAGACAGGTGGAGGGACAGGTGGAGACAGACAGATGGAGACAGACAGGTGGAGACAGACAGGTGGAGGGACGGGTGGAGGGACGGGTGGAGACAGAGAGGTGGAGACGGACAGGTGGAGACAGACAGGTGGAGACAGACGGGTGGAGGGACGGGTGGGGGCAGAAGGGTGGATGCACACAGGTGGAGACAGACAGGTGGAGGGACGGGTGAAGGGACGGTGGAGACAGACGGGTGGAGACAGACAGGTGGAGCGACGGTGGAGACAGACAGGTGGAGACGGACAGGTGGAGACGGACAGGTGGAGACAGACAGGTGGAGCGACGGTGGAGACAGACAGGTGGAGACGGACAGGTGGAGACGGACAGGTGGAGACAGACAGGTGGAGGGACGGGTGGAGACAGACAGGTGGAGACAGACAGGTGGAGACAGAGGTGGAGGGATGGGTGGAGACAGACAGGTGGAGGGACGGGTGGAGACAGACAGGTGGAGGCAGACAGGTGGAGGGACAGGTGGAGACAGACGGGTGGAGGGACAGGTGGAGACAGACAGGTGGAGACAGACAGGTGGAGACAGACGGGTGGAGGGACGGTGGAGACAGACAGGTGGAGGGACGGGTGGGGGCAGAAGGGTGGATGCACACAGGTGGAGACAGACAGGTGGAGGGACGGGTGGAGGGACGGGTGGAGACAGAGAGGTGGAGACGGACAGGTGGAGACAGACAGGTGGAGACAGACAGGTGGAGGGACGGGTGGAGGGACGGGTGGAGACAGACAGGTGGAGGGACGGGTGGAGGCAGAAGGGTGGATGCAGACAGGTGGAGACAGACAGGTGGAGGGACGGGTGAAGGGACGGTGGAGACAGACGGGTGGAGACAGACAGGTGGAGACATACGGGTGGAGACAGACAGGTGGAGAGAGACAGGTGGAGGGACGGGTGGAGGCAGACAGGTGGAGGGACGGGTGGAGGGACGGGTGGAGACAGACAGGTGGAGACATACGGGTGGAGGGACGGGTGGAGACAGAGGTGGAGGGACGGTTGGAGACAGACAGGTGGAGACGGACAGGTGGAGACAGACAGGTGGAGGGACGGGTGGAGACAGAGGTGGAGGGACGGGTGGAGACAGACAGGTGGAGACAGACAGGTGGAGGGACGGGTGGAGACAGACAGGTGGAGACGGACAGGTGGAGGGACGGGTGGAGGGACGGGTGGAGACAGACAGGTGGAGACAGACAGGTGGAGGGACGGGTGGAGACAGACAAGTGGAGACAGACAGGTGGAGACAGACGGGTGGAGGGACGGGTGGGGACAGACAGGTGGAGACAGACAGGTGGAGGGACGGGTGGAGGGACGGGTGGAGACAGACAGGTGGAGACAGACAGGTGGAGGGACGGGTGGAGACAGACAGGTGGAGACAGACAGGTGGAGGGACGGGTGGGGACAGACAGATGGAGACAGACAGGTGGAGGGACGGGTGGAGACAGACAGGTGAAGGGACGGGTGGGGACAGACAGGTGGAGACAGACAGGTGGAGGGACGGGTGGAGACAGACAGGTGGAGACAGACAGGTGGAGGGACGGGTGGAGACAGACAGGTGGAGGGACGGGTGGAGACAGACAGGTGGAGACAGACAGGTGGAGACAGACAGGTGGAGGGACGGGTGGAGACAGACAGGTGGAGACAGACAGGTGGAGACAGACAGGTGGAGACAGACAGGTGGAGAGACGGGTGGAGGCAGAAGGGCCCTACCTGTACATCAGGATGACCACCAGCACCGACAGGATGATGGCAGCAGCTCCCGCCCCCAAACCGATCTGAGCAGCCAATGGGACGGGAGGAAGCAGGGAGTCGCTGTCGTACTGAACCAATCCCAGGTCCACCTGCAGGTTCCCCATGAACACCTGAGAGTGAGACAGGTCAACAGAGAGTGAGACAGGTAAACAGAGAGTGAGACAGGTAAACAGAGAGTGAGACAGGTCAACAGAGAGTGAGACAGGTCAACAGAGAGTGAGACAGGTAAACAGAGAGTGAGACAGGTCAACAGAGAGTGAGACAAGTCAACAGAGAGTGAGACAGGTCAACAGAGAGTGAGACAGGTCAACAGAGAGTGAGACAGGTCAACAAAGAGTGAGACAGGTCAACAGAGAGTGAGACAGGTAAACAGAGAGTGAGACAGGTAAACAGAGAGTGAGACAGGTCAACAGAGAGTGAGACAGGTCAACAGAGAGTGAGACAAGTCAACAGAGAGTGAGACAGGTCAACAGAGAGTGAGACAGGTCAACAGAGAGTGAGACAGGTCAACAAAGAGTGAGACAGGTCAACAGAGAGTGAGACAAGTCAACAGAGAGTGAGACAAGTCAACAGAGAGTGAGATAAGTCAACAGAGAGTGAGACAAGTCAACAGAGAGTGAGACAGGTCAACAGAGAGTGAGACAGGTCAACAGAGAGTGAGGCAGGTCAACAGAGAGTGAGACAAGTCAACAGAGAGTGAGACAGGTCAACAGAGAGTGAGACAGGTCAACAGAGAGTGAGGCAGGTCAACAGAGAGTGAGACAAGTCAACAGAGAGTGAGACAGGTCAACAGAGAGTGAGACAGGTCAACAGAGAGTGAGACAGGTCAACAGAGAGTGAGACAAGTCAACAGAGAGTGAGACAAGTCAACAGAGAGTGAGACAGGTCAACAGAGAGTGAGACAAGTCAACAGAGAGTGAGACAAGTCAACAGAGAGTGAGACAGGTCAACAGAGAGTGAGACAGGTCAACACAGAGTGAGACAGGTCAACAGAGAGTGAGACAGGTAAACAGAGAGTGAGACAGGTCAACAGAGTGAGACAAGTCAACAGAGAGTGAGACAGGTAAACAGAGAGTGAGACAGGTCAACAGAGAGTGAGACAAGTCAACAGAGAGTGAGACAGGTCAACAGAGAGTGAGACAAGTCAACAGAGAGTGAGACAGGTCAACAGAGAGTGAGACAGGTCAACAGAGAGTGAGACAGGTAAACAGAGAGTGAGACAGGTAAACAGAGAGTGAGACAGGTCAACAGAGAGTGAGACAAGTCAACAGAGAGTGAGACAGGTCAACAGAGAGTGAGACAGGTCAACAGAGAGTGAGACAGGTCAACAGAGAGTGAGACAGGTCAACAGAGAGTGAGACAAGTCAACAGAGAGTGAGACAGGTCAACAGAGAGTGAGACAGGTCAACAGAGAGTGAGACAGGTCAACAGAGAGTGAGACAGGTCAACAGAGAGTGAGACAGGTCAACAGAGAGTGAGACAGGTCAACAGAGAGTGAGACAGGTCAACAGAGAGTGAGACAGGTAAACAGAGAGTGAGACAGGTCAACAGAGAGTGAGACAAGTCAACAGAGAGTGAGACAGGTCAACAGAGAGTGAGACAGGTAAACAGAGAGTGAGACAGGTCAACAGAGAGTGAGACAGGTCAACAGAGAGTGAGACAGGTCAACAGAGAGTGAGACAAGTCAACAGAGAGTGAGACAAGTCAACAGAGAGTGAGACAAGTCAACAGAGAGTGAGACAGGTCAACAGAGAGTGAGACAAGTCAACAGAGAGTGAGACAGGTCAACAGAGAGTGAGACAGGTCAACAGAGAGTGAGACAGGTAAACAGAGAGTGAGACAGGTCAACAGAGAGTGAGACAGGTCAACAGAGAGTGAGACAAGTCAACAGAGAGTGAGACAGGTAAACAGAGAGTGAGACAGGTAAACAGAGAGTGAGACAGGTCAACAGAGAGTGAGACAGGTAAACAGAGAGTGAGACAGGTCAACAGAGAGTGAGACAGGTCAACAGAGAGTGAGACAGACAGGTAGTAAACTGTCCCAGGACCCTGAGTGGTGTGATCCCCCTGAACCTGAGGCAGCTGGCACCTTCTCTTACTTTAAGGCTTAAAACGTTGCGTGTCTCAGGTGTGCGTTACCTTGAGGCTGGGCAGATCGCTGCTGCCATGCTCGCTCATGGGCTGAACCTCTGGGGGTTCGCAGTACAGGTGGGTGCTGTCCAGGGTTTTCACCTCGCACTCTTGATCTCCAAGCCTGGCCGTGACTTCCTGCCTGGACATGGCTCTGGTCAGGTCCTGACCCTGAGGGACGCCATGACATCACGTCACATGCTTTGCAAACAGGACTCAGGGACGCGTGTATCCCTTTTCCAACCCAGTTTAGACTAAGCCACGCCCCCTTGCTGCCGACGCCAAGCAGCAGCTACCCGTACGCTATCATCGCCCGCCCGCCATCGTACCTTTACTGTGTAAAAGCAGTCATTTAGTAATGTTTATTTATTGTCATGACAGTGCTTGACTGGTCACTTTCTGTTAAATATTCTAGCGATTATCTCCTATCATACCCAAATATTTTAGTAATGTTAATAAATTGTCATGACAGCGTAGTTTGGTGTACTACGCCACTCTCTGTTAAATATTCTAAGACGCGATTATCTCCCATCGTATTTTTTTATATTCTTGAATTCGTTTTGGGAGGCAATTAAAAGATATTAAAGGCAAGCATTAAAGCATTTAAAAGAAACAGACAATAAGTACAGTATATCACAGAAGTAAGTCCAACGTAGACATTTTTTTAACAAAATTGAATCTGTCTTTTCATGGGACAATCCTTAAGAAATGACACTTTGCTACAGTAAAGTAGTGACTGTGCAGCTTGTATAACAGTGTAAATTTGCTGTCTCCTCAAAATAATTCAGCACACTGCTATTAATAGCTAGCCACTGGCAACATAAGTAAGTACACAGGGTAAATGAGGACATTGCAGAGCTGGTGGATGGTAGAGACTTTGCGCTCCTCCACCATCGTACTAGTTTCTGTTGGGTCAGTCTCTCGCTTCCCGACTCGGCTTCCGTACGGAAGTGGGCGTGGTTTAGTCTAAACTGGGTTGGAAAAGGGATACACGCCTCAGGAACACAGTCTGAGTATTACTCCACCTCCACGGCGATCACTCCTCCGGGTTTGAAACGGTACGGAGCGTCCGGATCTTCTCGGTTCAGAGGGAAGATCTGAGGGTTGGGATGATAGGTGAAGCTTTTACCCTGAGAGACAGAAATCAGACTGAATCAGATATCAGAGATGGGAAGTTGTTCCGTAAAGCCTCGCTCAGCAGAGCCTCGTCCTGATCTAGAGGATCAACCAGAACTTCTCTGGAGACACAGGGAACATCGGGAATCCAAGCCATCACAGATTCTCCAGGTGCCCAAAATAACAAATACAGGAAAAAACTTTGAAATAACACAAAAATCTGTAAAATCACAGATTTATTTTGCACAACAACAAAAAATATTCTTAACCTTGTAGCACCCAAGCATATGAATAATCATTGAAAAAAATCCTTTGGGCTCTTCTTGCATCTTTTTGGGTGGGAATAAACCAATATTTTTGGAATTGGGCTATTTTTGATCATTTCAGATTTCACAGATCTTTGTTGTGAAAAAGTGAAGCACATATAAAATGCAAAAAATGTAATGTGAATAAAAATGTAATGTGAATAAAAATGTAATGTGAATAAAAATGTACACGTGAATTTAAATAATGTAATGTTAATAAATAAATGTAATAATGTAATGTAAATAAAAATGTAATGTAAATAAAAAATGTGCACATGAAGCTAATAAAAAAATGCTAATGCTAAAAAAATGCTAATCATAATAATACAATTTGGAGAGCTGAGCTCCCGTTAGCGCTGTGAAAGGTGGACAAAGCAGAGCACACCAAACGAGAGCAGAACCAACTGGAACACACCCCCGCAAAGTAGAGTGTACTTCAGTGAGCCAAGAAAACGGTTGCTGTGACAACTGTCGGCACGTAAAATGTAATGTAAGAAATATTACACATAAATGTAAATAATGTATGTAAATTTAAAAAAATCAAATAATGTAATGTAAATAAAAATATAATGTAAATAAATAAAAAGCTTGTTGCATATCTGCAGCTGTGGGTGCTACATGGTTAAATGTGGAAAAGCCCGAGGTGGACAGGTGGCGACGTGGGTACCTTGATGCTCTCATAGTGAACTCTGACGTTATCCAGCTGAAGCCACACCCCTTTGACCTTGAGCTCCGGGGTCACTGCGGGGGTGGGGCAGGTCATCTGAGAGGGCGACCCCACGGAGCAGCGCTCCGACACCTGGAGGTCAGACAGGAAGGAAGCAGGCGGTCACACGGGCTGAACCAACACCCCAACACAAACAAAGAGTTCTAATTGGTTGGCTTGTTCCACCGTGGTCATGGTGCTGTTGAAGACCAGCTGCTGCTTGGCAGTAAGCAGAGCCAATCGTCTTCTCCGTTTCACCCTCTGAACCTCCAGAGGCTCCACCCACACAGATATGATCGGCTGCTGCACCACGTCCAGGTTCTGGCCCGACACCGTGATGATTCGCCCTCCCCTGAGGACAGGAAGTCGGCATCTTAATCAGCACGTGTGGTTATAACACGACACGGTACTGCTCAGTGATTGGTCCTTACGCGTAGAAGCTCTCAGCAGGTGTGACGTCAGTGATGATGGGGTCGTCAAGGTAACGGAAGGCAACATTTGGAACAGCCCGCTCAGCTTTACCAAATAAGACTCGAACTGGGACTCCACCACTCTGATTACTGGGAGAAGTCTGACACACCAGCGTGGTGTCACTGACCTCCTCCACACTGAGAGGACACAGGAGACAAGGACACAAGGAGACAGGAGACAGGAGACAGGAGACAGGAGACAGGAGACAAGGAGACAAGGAGACAGGAGACAAGGAGACAAGGACACAAGGAGACAGGAGACAGGAGACAGGAGACAAGGAGACAAGGAGACAGGAGACAAGGAGACAGGAGACAAGGAGACAGGAGACAGGAGACAGGAGACAAGGAGACAAGGAGACAAGGAGACAGGAGACAAGGAGACAAGGAGACAGGAGACAAGGAGACAAGGAGACAAGGAGACAAGGAGACAGGAGACAAGGAGACAAGGAGACAAGGACTCATCAACCAGACTGTTTCCTGCAGAAAGGTTCACCGACACATCTGCGTCGTAGTTTAACAGCTGGAGATACAACAGTAGTGTTTATAATAACAGTAGCTCTCTCAGAAGTTAAGTTAGTAGAAGTAGTTATGCTAGTAGGGTTAGTGGTTATAGTAGTAGGATTAGTGGTTACGGTAGTCGAAGTAGTTATGTTAGTAGGGTTAGTGGTTATAGTAGTAGAAGTAGTTATGTTAGTAGGGTTAGTGGTTATGGCAGTAGAAGTAGTTATGTTAGTAGGGTTAGTGGTTATAGTAGTAGAAGTAGTTATGTTAGTAGGGTTAGTGGTTATGGTAGTAGAAGTAGTTATGTTAGTAGGGTTAGTGGTTACAGTAGTAGAAGTAGTTATATTAGTAGGGTTAGTGGTTATAGTAGTAGAAGTAGTTATGCTAGTAGGGTTAGTGGTTATAGTAGTAGAAGTAGTTATGCTAGTAGGGTTAGTGGTTATAGTAGTAGAAGTAGTTATGTTAGTAGGGTTAGTGGTTATAGTAGTAGAAGTAGTTATGTTAGTAGGGTTAGTGGTTATAGTAGTAGAAGTAGTTGTGCTAGTAGGGTTAGTGGTTATAGTAGTAGAAGTGGTTATGCTAGTAGGGTTAGTGGTTATAGTAGTAGAAGTGGTTATGCTAGTAGGGTTAGTGGTTATAGTAGTAGAGGTAGTTATGTTAGTAGGGTTAGTGGTTATAGTAGTAGAAGTAGTTATGTTAGTAGGGTTAGTGGTTATAGTAGTAGAAGTAGTTATGTTAGTAGGGTTAGTGGTTATAGAAGTAGTTGTGCTAGTAGGGTTAGTGGTTACGGTAGTAGAAGTAGTTATGTTAGTAGGGTTAGTGGTTATAGAAGTAGAAGTAGTTATGCTAGTAAGGTTAGTGGTTATGCTAGTAGGGTTAGTAGAAGTAGTTATGCTAGTAGGGTTAGTGGTTATGGTAGTAGGGTTAGTAGAAGTAGTTATGTTAGTAGGGTTAGTGGTTATAGAAGTAGAAGTAGTTATGCTAGTAGGGTTAGTGGTTATGGTAGTAGGGTTAGTGGTTATAGAAGTAGAAGTACTTATGTTAGTAGGGTTAGTGGTTATGGTAGTAGTTATGGTAGTAGGGTTAGTGGTTATGGTAGTAGGGTTAGTAGAAGTAGTTATGTTAGTAGGGTTAGTAGTTATGTTAGTAGGGTTAGTGGTTATGTTAGTAGAAGTAGTTATGCTAGTAAGGTTAGTGGTTATGCTAGTAGGGTTAGTAGAAGTAGTTATGTTAGTAGGGTTAGTAGTTATGTTAGTAGAAGTAGCTATGTTAGTAGGGTTAGTAGTTATGGTAGTAGGGTTAGTGGTTATGTTAGTAGGGTTAGTAGAAGTAGCTATGTTAGCAGGGTTAGTAGTTATGTTAGTAGGGTTAGTAGTTATGTTAGTAGAAGAAGCTATGTTAGTAGGGTTAGTAGAAGTAGCTATGTTAGCAGGGTTAGTAGTTATGTTAGTAGGGTTAGTAGTTATGTTAGTAGAAGTAGCTATGTTAGTAGGGTTAGTAGTTATGGTAGTAGGGTTAGTAGAAGTAGCTATGTTAGCAGGGTTAGTAGTTATGTTAGTAGGGTTAGTGGTTATGTTAGTAGGGTTAGTAGAAGTAGCTATGTTAGCAGGGTTAGTAGTTATGTTAGTAGGGTTAGTGGTTATGTTAGTAGGGTTAGTAGAAGTAGCTATGTTAGCAGGGTTAGTAGTTATGTTAGTAGGGTTAGTGGTTATGTTAGTAGGGTTAGTAGAAGTAGCTATGTTAGCAGGGTTAGTAGTTATGTTAGTAGGGTTAGTGGTTATGTTAGTAGAAGTAGTTATGTTAGTAGGTGTGGAAGGGGCGTGGTGCATCAGGTGGAGAGGAGAGGTGGGAAGGGCTCAGAGGAGAGGGGGGGGGGGAGATGATTGGCACACCTGGACATCGTCGGCTAATCATCCTCCCCTTTATCAGTAGCGTGCTGGCCCAGGCAGAGGAGGAAGATGACCAGAACCAGAGGCGGCGGAACGGACGGAAGCCAGCGATCGTCTCGAGCATTCTGCCTTATAGCCTTGGTCATCGTGAATAAAAGAGTTACCCTTAAGAATTTGTCTCTGCGAGTGTGTTGGGAGAACCCACGGTGGCAACCAGACTTGCCACACTGGCGCCCAACTTAAACCAACACACAGGATGACAGAGCCGCAACAACCGGTGAACACGTTAGCAGAAATGCTAACGCAAATCGCCAAGATGAGCCACGATCAGGCCGCCGCAAACAGACAGCACCTGGCAGCGCTGCATACACCGGCAGAAAAGCAGACACGACTGCTGGAGGCGATGTTGTCCCAGGCGGGGGCAGGCGCACCAGGCCCCTCGCTCGCAGGAATGACTGTCCACAAGATGACAGCTGAGGACGATCCACAGTCATTCCTGGAGATGTTTGAGGAGACCGCGACGGCGTGGGCGGTACGATTGCTGCCACTGCTGTCGGGGGAGGCGCAGACGGCGGCGCTCCTGGCCTCCTGCCGAGGGCGATACCGGGACGTGAGGCGGGCTGTCCTGGGTCGCCTCGGCTTCTCCGTGGAAGACCATCGGCAGAGGTTCCGGGGGACAAAGCTGGGGCCCAACGACCGCCCGTTTGTCTACGCGCAGCAGTTAAAGGACGCAGCCACCAGGTGGCTGCAGCCCGGGGGTCGGCGGGGGAGAAGGGGATGCTGGAGACGGTGATACTGGAGCAGTTTATTGAGGGGCTCCCAAGCGGCACCTCGGCCTGGGTACGATGCCATCGCCCAGCGGACATGGAGACGGCCATTACGCTGGCAGAGGACCTGGCCGTACACTCCCATGACCAAGTGCTGGAGGTTCGGCCGACGCCGTCTGCCCGTCCCACACCGACACCCCGCAGGAAGTATCCACAGCCACCCGACCCACCCCGCTTCCCCGGACTAATCAACCTTTTGTTCTCCTCCCGCCACAGGGCCAGCGTGCTGCGGACACTGTCCTCAGCCCACAGACGGTCCCTCAAGCGGCAGGGCAGGACTGCTGGAGGTGTGGACGGCCCGGACACTTTCGCCGGGAGTGCCCCCTCATGGAGGTCGGTCAGGTGATCCGGGTTGTCGGCCCTGCAGCACCCTCCGCCGGTCCGGGAGGGACGTACAGCGTTCCGGGGAGGATTCAGGGGGGTACACATCAGGCAATGGTGGACTCGGGCTGCATGCAGTCCATGATTCACCAGAATCTGATTCGGCCCGGGGCTTTGATAGAGGCGAGCTGGGTGGATATTAAATGCGTGCATGGGGATATTCACAGATACCCTGTTGTGTCAGTGGAAATTCTATATAAAGGGAAAAAGCATAGTGTGAAGGCTGCGGTTAGCTCCCGCCTGGTGCACCCTCTTATTCTGGGTACTGATTGGCCGGGGTTTGATAAACTAGTGGGGCAGTGTGTGGGGGTGCGCTCACGACTGACAGGGACACGGGATATGTGCGCCGTGCTCAGTGGTGACGCAAGGTTGTCCGACGCTGCAGACGGGGAGGGGGAGCCGGCGGCGCCTCCACAGGAGGCTCCGCAGGTTCCGTGTTTGACTCCATGGAAGATTTTCCACTCCAACAGTCTCATGATGATACTCTACGCTTTGCCTTCGACCAAGTGATATGAATTGATGGTCGTGTGGTGCGCCCTGGCGCAGCGTTAACGTATCCACACTTTTCAGTACGGAGGGACAGGTTGTACAGAGTGAGGAGATAATTACCCAGTTGCTGGTCCCGAAAAGCCGCCGGGAAATGGTTTTCCAGGCGGCTCACTACAACCAGATGGCTGGGCATATGGGGTACGAAAAAACACTGAACCGTGTAATGGCCCGATTCTATTGGCCAGGCATTCGGGCAGACGTTCGGCGCTGGTGTGCGTCCTGCGCTGAATGCCAGTTGGTTAACCAACCGGCCATCCCGAGAGCGCCGTTGCGCCCGTTTCCGCTGATCGAGGTCCCGTTTGAACGGATCGGGATGGACCTCATCGGGCCATTTCACTGGAGCACACGTGGATATCGATTTGTGTTAGTCCTGGTGGATTACGCAACACGATATCCAGAGGCAGTGCCGCTGCGCAGCATATCTGCAAAGAGTGTGGCGCAGGCACTGTTTCAGGTTATCTCCCGAGTCGGGATCCCGAAAGAGATCCTGACTGACCAAGGCACACAGTTTATGTCACGAACACTGAGAGAACTGTACGGATTATTGGGCATCAAGTCTATTCGAACCAGTGTGTACCACCCGCAAACTGACGGCCTCGTCGAGCACCTAAATAAGACTTTGAAGTCCATGGTCCGTAAGTTTGTGCACGATGATAAGCCAAATTGGGATAAGTGGCTAGATCCTCTGCTGTTTACAGTGCGCGAGGTTCCCCAGGCCTCCACGGGATTTTCTCCCATTGAACTGCTGTTCGGCAGGAAACCACGCGGGGTTTTGGACCTGGTAAAAGAAAGCTGGGAGGAAGGTCCGAGCCCCAGCAAAAACGAAGTTCAGTACGTCCTGGACCTGAGAGCAAAACTCCACACACTGGGTCAGTTATCACGTGAGAATTTGCTCCGGGCCCAGGAACGTCAGCAGCGGCTGTACAACTGAAGGTAACGACGAGCTCCTGGATCGCCTTGGCACAGCTCGTTTTTTTTCACGACGCTGGATCTGACCAAAGGCTACTGGCAGATTCCCCTATCTCCAGAGTCCAAGGAAAAAACGGCCTTCTCCACTCCGTTCGGGTTGTTCGGGGCCCCAGCCACGTTCCAACGCCTCATGGACCGGATGCTGCGCCCACATGCTGCATATGCTGCCGCCTACCTGAATGACGTTATCATCCACAGCAACAGCTGGGCGGAGCATGTGCAGCAGGTGGCCGCGGTGCTCGAGTCACTGAGGCAGGCGGTATCTCGGGTACCACTTGGGTGGCGGGCAGGTGCGTCCACGGGTCGACAAGACAGCAGCGATTGCAGCCTGCCCGAGGCCCAAGACAAAAAAAGGAGGTGAGGCGGTTTTTGGGGCTGGCTGGTTACTACCGGCGTTTTATTCCCAACTTCGCCGAGCTGACCAGCCCCTTGACCGACCTCACCCGAAAGGGTGCCTCAGATCCGGTCCAGTGGACGGAGCTGTGCCAGGTGTCGCTTGAGAGGGTTAAACAGACCCTCTGTGGGGAGCCTCTTCTTCACACTCCTAACTTTTCTCTCCCGTTTATTCTGCAGACTGATGCATCGAACAGAGGGCTGGGGGCCGTTCTGTCCCAGCAGGTGCGAGGTGTCGACCGCCCGGTGCTCTACATCAGCAGGAAACTGTCTGAGAGGGAGGCCAGGTACAGCACCGTGGAGAAGGAGTGCCTGGCCATCCGGTGGGCGGTCGATGCTCTGCGGTACTACCTGTTGGGACGCCCATTCACCCTCTGTTCGGACCATGCTCCCCTCCAGTGGCTCCACCGCATGAAGGATACTAATGGCCGGATCACCCGTTGGTATCTGGCCCTGCAGCCTTTTAAGTTCAAGGTGGTCCATAGGCCGGGGGCGCAGATGGTCGTGGCCGACATCCTTTCCCGCTCCCACAAGGAGGGGAGGGGGGGTAGGTTAGGCCGGACGGCTCCCCGGCCTAAGTCGGGCGGTGGAGGTATGTGGAGGGGGGCGTGGTGCATCAGGTGCAGAGGAGAGGTGGGAAGGGCTCAGAGGAGAGGGGGGGGGGGAGATGATTGGCACACCTGGACATCGTCGGCTAATCATCCTCCCCTTTATCAGTAGCGTGCTGGCCCAGGCAGAGGAGGAAGATGACCAGAACCAGAGGCGGCGGAACGGACGGAAGCCAGCGATCATCTCGCGCATTCTGCCTTATAGCCTTGGTCATCGTGAATAAAAGAGTTACCCTTAAGAATTTGTCTCTGAGTGTGTTGGGAGAACCCACGGTGGCAACCAGACTTGCCACAGTAGGGTTAGTAGAAGTAGTTATGTTAGTAGGGTTAGTGGTTATGTTAGTAGAAGTAGTTATGGTAGTTTGTTTGCAGCAGATCAGCAGTGGTGGCTGCACAGGACTCACATGTAGCAGGGCTGTAAGCCCAGAAAGGCCCTCAGGTCCGACGTTTGTCCCGTCAGTAGCTGCTTTCCTCTGATGGTGAGCCTGGTTCCTCCAGAGACCGGACCTTTATCAGGAACCAGATTCAGCAGCTGAGGGTCCTGCAGAGTCAGTCAGACATGGAGGAAGCAGTTAGACATAAAGAAGCTGAGAGAATCTGAGCTTTTGATGTAGATACTCAACCGTTGTGGGTCAAAGTCGACAAACAGCAAATATATGGCAGCAACAGAAGATGTGACAGAGCCAAACTGGTGTGCGTCCTCAGAGAGGACCGGTTCAACATGTGGAGATGCAGAACTCATTCTTACCTGATAGGTGAACATCTGTGTTGACATGCCAGGTGGAGTGGTTCCCACGGTAACCAACGCAGGCCCCTCCCTCTGCCTCCCACTGGGCTGCAGCTCACACACAACCCTAACATTAAGATTAAGATTAAGATCCGATTTATTGGTCATGCATACACACGTCCTCCGCTTTTAACCCATCCAGGTTTGCACCTGCTGACACAGTCAGAGACAGATGCCAACCTGGAGCGGTGGGCAGCCATTCAGCGCCCGGGGAGCATGGGGGTACGGTGCCTTGCTCAAGGGCACCTCGGCCGTGACAAGGAGGTGGACTGACACCCCTCCAGCTATCAGTTCCAACAATCTTTTTTGAGTGGCGAGAGTAGGATTCGAACCACCAACCTTCCGGTTATTGGACGAACGACTCTAACCACTGAGCCATGGCCGCCCACAAGTGAGGAACCAGGTGAGCGTTAGAGAAGCCTCCAGAAGCAGAGGATGGCAGCTGTATTGTTTAACCCTAACCCTAGGACACCTGGGTTTAGTTTTCCTTCCCCTGCTACCTTCAGATGAACTGTTTAACCCTAACCCTAGGACACCTGGGTTTAGTTTTCCTTCCCCTGTTACCTTCAGATGAACTGTTTAACCCTAACCCTAGGACACCTGGGTTTAGTTTTCCTTCCCCTGTTACCTTCAGATGAACTGTTTAACCCTAACCCTAGGACACCTGGGTTTAGTTTTCCTTCCCCTGTTACCTTCAGATGAACTGTTTAACCCTAACCCTAGGACCCCTGGGTTTAGTTTTCCTTCCCCTGTTACCTTCAGATGAACTGTTTAACCCTAACCCTAGGACACCTGGGTTTAGTTTTCCTTCCCCTGTTACCTTCAGATGAACTGTTTAACCCTAACCCTAGGACACCTGGGTTTAGTTTTCCTTCCCCTGTTACCTTCAGATGAACTGTTTAACCCTAACCCTAGGACACCTGGGTTTAGTTTTCTGTCCCGTTACCTTCAGATGAACTGTTTAACCCTAACCCTAGGACACCTGGGTTTAGTTTTCCGTCCCCTGTTACCTTCAGATGAACTGTTTAACCCTAACCCTAGGACACCTGGGTTTAGTTTTCCGTCCCCTGTTACCTTCAGATGAACTGTTTAACCCTAACCCTAGGACACCTGGGTTTAGTTTTCCGTCCCGTTACCTTCAGATGAACTGTTTAACCCTAACCCTAGGACACCTGGGTTTAGTTTTCCTGCCCGTTACCTTCAGATGAACTGTTTAACCCTAACCCTAGGACACCTGGGTTTAGTTTTCCTGCCCGTTACCTTCAGATGAACTGTTTAACCCTAACCCTAGGACACCTGGGTTTAGTTTTCCTGCCCGTTACCTTCAGATGAACTGTTTAACCCTAACCCTAGGACACCTGGGTTTAGTTTTCCTGCCCCTGTTACCTTCAGATGAACTGTTTAACCCTAACCCTAGGACCCCTGGGTTTAGTTTTCCGTCCCCTGTTACCTTCAGATGAACTGTTTAACCCTAACCCTAGGACACCTGGGTTTAGTTTTCCTGCCCGTTACCTTCAGATGAACTGTTTAACCCTAACCCTAGGACACCTGGGTTTAGTTTGCGTGTTACCTGGTGGAGATCTGGTATCCTTCAGGCTGGGGCACGCACTGAACACCTGCCACCGTGACTCCGCCCACCACGTCCTGGTACCTCATTCCTAGGTTTGACCCTGAGATCGTCACCAGGACTCCGCCCTCCAAAGGCCCAGAGAGCGGCAGCACCTGCACACAGACTCGGTTTGAGCGGTTTCCATGGCAGCAGGACGCCTGAGGGCGGACGGACGGACTCACCGCTGTGATCCTAGGCGGCGGACAGGTGTCTGCAGGTACGCCGGAGCACGACTGGTTGTACGCGCAGCTGGGGGCGGGGCTTCCTGGGCACCACACGCAGCCGTACTCCTCCGGCACCGCCCTGCACTGCGAGCAATCCGATTGGCCGGCCGAGCAGTCGTACAGCTGGACTGAAAGTTGATGAAATACAGACGAACACGATCAAAACTGTAGTTTCTCTGGAGAACCTGGAGAACCTGGAGAACCTGGAGAACCTGCAGAACCTGCAGAACCTGGAGAACCTGCAGAACCTGCAGAACCTGCAGAACCTGGAGAACCTGGAGAACCTGCAGAACCTGCAGAACCTGGAGAACCTGGAGAACCTGGAGAACCTGCAGAACCTGCAGAACCTGGAGAACCTGGAGAACCTGCAGAACCTGGAGAACATGGCCCAGGTCTCCTTAAAGAAACTAAAACAGAAACAGGTTCTTACGTCTCAGTCCCGGTGAGGCATCGATGCGTCTCTGAGCCCGAAGAAGATGGACGGGAGCCGAGTACAGCAGCTGGGTGGCAGCAAACTGGAACTGCAGAGGGTGGAGGACAGGTGGAGGCAGAAAGGTGGAGGACAGGTGGAGGCAGTCAGACAGGTGGAGGACAGGTGGAGGACAGGTGGAGGCAGTCAGACAGGTGGAGGACAGGTGGAGGCAGAAAGGTGGAGGACAGGTGGAGGCAGTCAGACGGGTGGAGGACAGGTGGAGGCAGAAAGGTGGAGGACAGGTGGAGGCAGTCAGACGGGTGGAGGACAGGTGGGGGCAGAAAGGTGGAGGACAGGTGGAGGCAGAAAGGTGGAGGACAGGTGGAGGCAGAAAGGTGGAGGACAGGTGGAGGCAGTCAGACGGGTGGAGGACAGGTGGAGGCAGAAAGGTGGAGGACAGGTGGAGGCAGTCAGACGGGTGGAGGACAGGTGGAGGCAGTCAGACGGGTGGAGGACAGGAGGAGGCAGTCAGACGGGTGGAGGACAGGTGGAGGCAGAAAGGTGGAGGACAGGTGGAGGCAGAAAGGTGGAGGACAGGTGGAGGCAGTCAGACGGGTGGAGGACAGGTGGAGGCAGAAAGGTGGAGGACAGGTGGAGGCAGTCAGACGGGTGGAGGACAGGAGGAGGCAGTCAGACGGGTGGAGGACAGGAGGAGGACAGGTGGAGGCAGTCAGACGGGTGGAGGACAGGTGGAGGCAGTCAGACGGGTGGAGGACAGGTGGAGGCAGTCAGACAGGTGGAGGACAGGTGGAGGCAGTCAGACAGGTGGAGGACAGGTGGAGGACAGGTGGAGGCAGTCAGACAGGTGGAGGACAGGAGGAGGACAGGTGGAGGCAGTCAGACGGGTGGAGGACAGGAGGAGGACAGGTGGAGGCAGTCAGACGGGTGGAGGACAGGTGGAGGCAGTCAGACGGGTGGAGGACAGGTGGAGGCAGTCAGACAGGTGGAGGACAGGTGGAGGACAGGTGGAGGCAGTCAGACAGGTGGAGGACAGGAGGAGGACAGGAGGAGGCAGTCAGACAGGTGGAGGACAGGTGGAGGACAGGTGGAGGACAGGTGGAGGCAGTCAGAAAGGTGGAGGACAGGAGGAGGACAGGAGGAGGACAGGAGGAGGACAGGAGGAGGCAGTCAGAAAGGTGGAGGACAGGAGGAGGACAGGTGGAGGACGGGTGGAGGCAGTCAGACAGGTGGAGGACAGGAGGAGGACAGGAGGAGGCAGTCAGAAAGGTGGAGGACAGGAGGAGGACAGGAGGAGGCAGTCAGAAAGGTGGAGGACAGGAGGAGGACAGGTGGAGGACGGGTGGAGGCAGTCAGACAGGTGGAGGACAGGTGGAGGACGGGTGGAGGCAGTCAGACAGGTGGAGGACAGGTGGAGGCAGTCAGACAGGTGGAGGACAGGAGGAGGACAGGAGGAGGCAGTCAGACAGGTGGAGGACAGGTGGAGGACAGGAGGAGGACAGGTGGAGGACAGGTGGAGGACAGGAAGAGGACAGGAGGAGGCAGTCAGACAGGTGGAGGACAGGAGGAGGCAGTAAGACAGGTGGAGGACAGGTGGAGGACAGGTGGAGGACAGTTGGAGGCAGAAAGGTGGAGGACAGGAGGAGGCAGTCAGAAAGGTGGAGGACGGGTGGAGGCAGTCAGACAGGTGGAGGACAGGAGGAGGCAGTCAGAAAGGTGGAGGACGGGTGGAGGTGTTACCTGATGGCTGCTGCAGGTGAAGGTGTGGGTGTTCTCAGGCGTTCTCTCCACAGCAGCCGTCAGGTTGAACTGAACTCCTTCGATCTCTATGATGCACACGAACTGAGCTTCGTCCTGAAGATCAAACAGTTCCCAGAGTTATTCTTCATCTAATGAAACATCTTAGAAGATCAAACAGTTCCCAGAGTTATTCTTCATCCAATAAAACATCTTAGAAGATCAAACAGTTCCCAGAGTTATTCTTCATCCAATAAAACATCTTAGAAGATCAAACAGTTCCCAGAGTTATTCTTCATCTAATAAAACATCTTAAATAAGAGAAAAAAATCCAGTTCCTTGTGTTAGACATGTTTCTGTTTATGTATTTAGCAGACGCTTTTATCCAAAGCGAGGGTATAACATTACAGCTAACGTCAAAGCTAACAATAAGCTACATAGAAGGAAAGCACCAGTCAGACTCAGAGGTCAGAGGGCACAGGGTAACCAGTGGAGCTAAACCGTAAACCAGAACCACTTTGGACCCAGGTTATAAATGGACATTATACCCCCCCCCCCTCAGGGGACATAGCCCACCAAACACGTCGACAGGATGGTCAGACTCCCATCGGATGGTGGAAGGTAAACGGGACATTTCCACAGAGACACACTGACAGCAGGTGAGTCTCACCGTGTAAACGTCCAGATTCCGACCCAGCAGAACCACCGTGGTGCTCAGGCCCATGGGCACTAAGGCAGGACTCTTCAGGGAGAAGATCAGAGGACAGGAAGTGGGACCAGGAGAGTCCTGCAGGCAGACAGAAGGCAGAGTGAGACGGAGCATCGGTCAGACGGACGGACGGCCGGCTGGACGGTGGTCTCACCCTCTGGTTCTGGATGATGTTCTGGTTCGGGCAGTTCTGCTGGTGAGTGCACAGCTGATCCAGAGGACACCAGTTACAGCTCCACACGGTGCTGACACAGGCCAAACACCTGAAACACACATCAGCATCAGAATAACGCCTTCCTCTGCAGAGCCGGCCCAAGGCATATGCCAACTACGCGGTCACTTAGGGCCACCAGGGGGCCCCAGAGAGCACCGAGACGTTGTGATAAAAAAGTAAATATATATATGAAATTAAAATAACATTGAATAATTTAAACGAAATTGTATTACACCACAAAAAAAATTAATTTTGACAAAATATAATACTAGGTTAATTTATGCCTCCTGTTGGCTGCTGCCACCGTTGGGCAAATTATTTAAGTATTGTATTTATTATTTAAGTATTTAATTTTGATTACAACTTTATTTTTCTGTAAGATAATGTGAATGTCATTTGATTCTATTTTGTATTTGTATTTTGAACATTTTGCACACCATTGCAGATCTGAAAGAAATGAAACTATTTAACGTGTTTACTATAAATGCAGTCTCCAGCCTGCTGATGTTACTTTCAAATAGTTAAATTAATAAGTCATACTTATACATCACTCTTTATGTAGAAGTTAATTAAACCATATTTATGAGTTTGCTGACACCTGTATAATGTAAGAGGATTACAAATAATGCTAATGATTGTGGGTCCGTTACACACATAACAGTGTAGCCTGTGGAATAATGAGGCATCTGGAGCTGAGGTGATGGTAGGGGGGCCCCAAATGAAATTCTGCTTAAGGCCCCATAAAGGCTTGGGCCGGCCCTGTTCCTCTGCAGTGACCGGGTGTTACTGCGTGTTCCCGGGTGTTCCCGTGTTCCCGGGTGTTCCCGGGTGTTCCTGGGTGTCTTACTGGGAGCTCTGGTTCAGGCGACTCACGGCTCCACAGTCGTAGAAGGTCATGTTTCCCGTGGTGATGCTGACCTGGCTGAACATCAGGGAAACGGGCAGGATCATGTGATCTGCAGGCAGGAAGTGAGGGCAGTCAGTGGGCAGGTCAGAAACTTTAACTTTTTTTAAGTTCCCGGATGCATACCAGATTCTCCTAAATGTTGGGCATGCATCATGAGGTTACTACTCATACTCAAACTACCCAAGATGCAACGTAACGTGACGTCGCCGATCGTCATTTCCTGTCAAAACGGCAGTTTCAAGCTAGCTACAACGAGGGTAGGTTCACTTCCTGTTTTCAAAACAAAAGCACCAATTGTATGGTAATGGCTTTCCCTATGATAAAAGGCAACGGGTATTTTATTTTGTGAAAATAACAGGAAGTGCGTTAGCTCGCTGCAACTAGCTTTAGTAGCGCCGAATTCGTGGGAACAAAATTGTAAACAGCCGGTATTTTGTCAGGTTTTCAACACGTTGGGGATCTAAACGACTACTTTCTCACCTGAAAATGTTTCAAATGTTGCTAAAGTTTACAGAGTTTAGAGCTTAAGAGAAATCAGCTTCAGGCCGGCTGATTTCGGCTCGGGCAGGAGCGCAATGCATTGTGGGTAAACGCTCTGCATACTGTCTGATCGATCAGTATGCAGTATGTAGTGTGTAGTATGCAGTATGCAGTATGTAGTATGTAGTATGTAGTACGCAGTCTGCAGTATGAAGTATGTAGTATGTAGTATGTAGTATGCAGTATGTAGTATGTAGTATGCAGTATGTAGTATGTAGTATGCAATATGTAAAATGTAGTATGCAATATGTAGTATGTAGTATGCAGTATGTAATATGCAGTATGTAGTATGAAGTATGTAGTATGTAGTATGTAGTACGCAGTCTGCAGTATGAAGTATGTAGTATGTAGTATGCAGTATGTAGTATGTAGTATGCAGTATGTAAAATGTAGTATGCAATATGCAGTATGTGGTATGCAATATGCAGTATGTGGTATGTGGTATGTAATATGTAGTGTGCAGTATGTGGTATGCAGTATGCAGTATGCAGTATGAAGTATGCAGTATGTGGTATGTAGTATGCGGTATGTAGTATGCAGTATGCAGTATGCGGTATGAAGTATGCAGTATGTGGTATGTGGTATGCAGTATGTGGTATGCAGTATGTGGTATGCAGTATGAAGTATGCAGTATGTGGTATGTAGTATGTGGTATGCAGTATGTGGTATGCAGTATGTGGTATGCAGTATGTGGTATGCAGTATGCAGTATGCAGTATGAAGTATGCAGTATGTAGTATGTAGTATGTGGTATGCAGTATGTGGTATGCAGTATGTGGTATGCAGTATGTGGTATGCAGTATGTGGTATGCAGTATGTGGTATGCAGTATGCAGTATGAAGTATGCAGTATGTAGTATGTAGTATGTGGTATGCAGTATGTGGTATGCAGTATGTGGTATGCAGTATGAAGTATGCAGTATGAAGTATGTAGTATGTGGTGTGCAGTATGTGGTATGCAGTATGTGGTATGCAGTATGTGGTATGTAGTATGTGGTATGCAGTATGAAGTATGCAGTATGTGGTATGTAGTATGTGGTATGCAGTATGAGGTATGCAGTATGTGGTATGTAGTATGTGGTATGCAGTATGTGGTATGCAGTATGAAGTATGCAGTATGTGGTATGTAGTATGTGGTATGCAGTATGTGGTATGCAGTATGTGGTATGTAGTATGTGGTATGCAGTATGTGGTATGCAGTATGTGGTATGCAGTATGTGGTATGTAGTATGTGGTATGCAGTATGTGGTATGCAGTATGTGGTATGTAGTATGCGGTATGTAGTATGCAGTATGAAGTATGCAGTATGTGGTATGTAGTATGCGGTATGTAGTATGCGGTATGTAGTATGCAGTATGCAGTATGCAGTATGTGGTATGCAGTATGTGGTATGTAGTATGTGGTATGTAGTATGCGGTATGTAGTATGCGGTATGTGGTATGCAGTATGCAGTATGCAGTATGAAGTATGCAGTATGTAGTATGTAGTATGCGGTATGTAGTATGTAGTATGTAGTATGTAGTATGCGGTATGTAGTATGTAGTATGCGGTATGTAGTATGCAGTATGCAGTATGAAGTATGCAGTATGCGGTATGTAGTATGCGGTATGTAGTATGTAGTATGCAGTATGTAGTATGCAGTATGCAGTATGCAGTATGCAGTATGAAGTATGCAGTATGCGGTATGTAGTATGCGGTATGCAGTATGCAGTATGCGGTATGAAGTATGCAGTATGTAGTATGCGGTATGCGGTATGTAGTATGCAGTATGTAGTATGCGGTATGCAGTATGTAGTATGCAGTATGTAGTATGCGGTATGAAGTATGTAGTATGCAGTATGTAGTATGCGGTATGCAGTATGCAGTATGAAGTATGCAGTATGCGGTATGTAGTATGCGGTATGTAGTATGCGGTATGTAGTATGCAGTATGCAGTATGAAGTATGCAGTATGCGGTATGTAGTATGCGGTATGTAGTATGCAGTATGTAGTATGCAGTATGTAGTATGTGGTATGCAGTATGCAGTATGCAGTATGAAGTATGCAGTATGCGGTATGTAGTATGCGGTATGCAGTATGCAGTATGCGGTATGAAGTATGCAGTATGTAGTATGTAGTATGCGGTATGTAGTATGCAGCATGTAGTATGCGGTATGCAGTATGTAGTATGCAGTATGTAGTATGCGGTATGAAGTATGTAGTATGCAGTATGTAGTATGTGGTATGCAGTATGCAGTATGCAGTATGAAGTATGCAGTATGCGGTATGTAGTATGCGGTATGTAGTATGCAGTATGCAGTATGCGGTATGAAGTATGCAGTATGTAGTATGTAGTATGCGGTATGTAGTATGCAGTATGTAGTATGCATTATGTAGTATGTAGTATGCAATATGCAGTATGTAGTATGGAGTATGCAGTATGCAGTATGTAGTATGTAGTATGCAATATGCAGTATGTAGTATGGAGTATGCAGTATGCAGTATGTAGTATGGAGTATGCAATATGCAGTATGTAGTATGTAGTATGCAGTATGTAGTATGTAGTATGCAGTATGTAGTATGTAGTATGTAGTATGCAATATGTAGTATGCAGTATGCAGTATGCAATATGCAATATGTAGTATGCAGTATGCAGTATGCAGTATGTAGTATGCAGTATGTAGTATGTAGTATGCAATATGTAGTATCAAGTATGTAGTATGCAGTATGCAGTATGTATAATGCAATATGCAGTATGTAGTATGCAGTATGTAGTATGCAGTATGCAGTATGTAATATGCAGTATGAGTATGCAATATGTAGTATGCAGTATGTAGTATGCAATATGTAGTATGCAGTGTGTAGTATGCAGTATGCAGTATGTAGTATGCAGTGTGTAGTATGCAGTATGCAGTATGTAGTATGTAGTATGCAGTATGTAGTATGTAATATGTAGTATGTAGTATGTAGTATGCAGTATGTAGTATGTAGTATGCAGTGTGTAGTATGCAGTATGCGGTATGTGGTATGTAGTATGCAGTATGCAGTATGCAGTATGCGGTATGTAGTGTGTAGTATGCAGTTTGTAGTATGCAGTATGCAGTGTGTAGTATGCAGTATGTAGTATGCAATATGCAGTATGTAGTATGCTGTATTTAGTATGTAGTATGCAGTATGTAGTATGTAGTATGCAGTGTGTAGTATGCAGTATGCGGTATGTGGTATGTAGTATGCAGTATGCAGTATGCAGTATGCGGTATGTAGTGTGTAGTATGCAGTTTGTAGTATGCAGTATGCAGTGTGTAGTATGCAGTATGTAGTATGTAGTATGTAGTATGCAGTGTGCAGTATGCAGTATGTAGTATGTAGTATGCAGTGTGCAGTATGCAGTATGTAGTATGCAGTATGTAGTATGCAGTATGCAGTATGCAGTATGTAGTATGCAGTATGATTATGCAATATGTACTATGCAGTATGTAGTATGCAGTATGCAGTATGCAGTATGTAGTATGCAGTATGCAGTGTGTAGTATGTAGTATGTAATATGTAGTATGTAGTATGTAGTATGCAGTATGTGTATGCAATATGTAGTATGCAATATGCAGTGTGTAGTATGCTGTATTTAGTATGTAGTATGCAGTATGCAGTATGTAGTATGCAGTATGTAGTATGTAGTATGCAGTATGTAGTATGCAGTATGCAGTATGTAGTATGCAGTATGTAGTATGTAGTATGCAGTATGCAGTATGTAGTATGCAGTATGCAGTATGTAGTATGTAGTATGTAGTATGCAGTATGCAGTATGTAGTATGCAGTATGTAGTATGTAGTATGCAGTATGCAGTATGTAGTATGCAGTATGCAGTATGTAGTATGCAGTATGTAGTATGCAGTATGTAGTATGTAGTATGCAGTATGCAGTATGTAGTATGCAGTATGCAGTATGTAGTATGCAGTATGTAGTATGTAGTATGTAGTATGCAGTATGTAGTATGTAGTATGTAGTATGCAGTATGTAGTATGCAGTATGTAGTATGCAGTATGCAGTATGTAGTATGCAGTATGTAGTATGTAGTATGCAGTATGCAGTATGTAGTATGCAGTATGCAGTATGTAGTATGCAGTATGTAGTATGCAGTATGCAGTATGTAGTATGTAGTATGCAGTATGCAGTATGTAGTATGCAGTATGTAGTATGCAATATGTAGTATGCAGTATGTAGTATGTAGTATGTAGTATGCAGTGTGTAGTATGCAGTACGCAGTATGCAGTATGCAGTATGCAGTATGCAATATGTAGTATGCAGTATGTAGTATGTAGTATGCAGTGTGTAGTATGCAGTATGTAGTATGTAGTATGTAGTATGTAGTATGCAGTGTGTAGTATGCAGTATGCAGTATGTAGTATGCAGTATGTAGTATGTAGTATGCAGTGTGTAGTATGCAGTATGTAGTATGCAGTATGTAGTATGTAGTATGCAGTGTGTAGTATGCAGTATGTAGTATGTAGTATGTAGTATGTAGTATGCAGTGTGTAGTATGCAGTATGCAGTATGTAGTATGTAGTATGCAAATCTATAAGGCTAAATATCAACATAAATCAGCAAAATAATAAAATGACGCAAACCTTAAAACCACCTAGGAATCAATCACCTATGATGTCAGAATTCAAAACAGTTGACCAAAAAACCATAGAAGAAACAGTCCAGCATCTTAAACCATCGACATCCTGTCTTGACACAATGCCATCTGACTTCTTTAAAACTATTGTAAGCTCTGTCCAAACAGATTTGCAGCAAATGATAAACTGCTCACTTCAATCAGGCACGTTTCCTAAACCCTTAAAATTAGCTGCCATCAAGCCACTCCTAAAAAAGACAACATTGGATGCTTCCATTTTAACCAACTACAGACCCATCTCAAATCTTCCTTTTATAGCCAAGATTGTTGAGAAAGTGGTTTTTAATCAACTCAGTAACTTCTTGAACTCCAGTGGACTCCTTGACAAATTTCAGTCAGGCTTCCGACCTCACCACAGTACAGAAACGGCTCTTATTAAAGTGTTAAATGACATAAGGTTGAACACTGACTCAGGCAAGGTGTCAGTTCTGGTATTGTTGGATCTCAGTGCTGCATTTGACACTGTGGATCACAGTTTACTGCTGAACAGGTTGGAAACCTGGGCAGGACTCAGCGGGACAGTCCTAGAATGGTTCAGGTCCTACTTGGAGGAGCGGAGTTATTTTGTGACTATTGGAAGTAATCAATCTGATCGAGTGGCTATGACATGTGGAGTTCCTCAGGGGTCAGTTCTTGGACCCCTTCTGTTCACCCTATACATGCTGCCTCTGGGTCAAATTCTGAAGAACTCTAAAGTCAACTACCACAGCTATGCAGATGACACACAGATATATCTGGCACTGTCTCCAGATGACTGCAGTCCTATAGAGTCATTGTGCGACTGCTTAGAGTAAGTCAAAAAGTGGATGAACCTAAATTTCCTTCAGTTAAATCAAGAAAAAACTGAGGTCATTGTGTTTGGCAACAGAGAGAAGAGGTTTGCTGTCAGTAAACATCTTGAGTCACTGTCTCTAGAAACTAAACACCAAGTCCGGAACCTCGGCGTGCTGATAGACTCAGACCTGACCTTCAACAATCATATCAAATCAGTCACCAAATCAGCCTTTTATCAACTTAAGAACATATCCAGAATGAAGGGTTTCATGTCCCAAACAGATCAGGAGAAGCTGATTCATGCTTTCATCTCCAGCAGACTTGACTACTGTAACGGTCTTCTGACTGGACTCCCCCAAAAGAGTCTCAAACAGCTGCAGCTCATTCAGAACGCTGCAGCCCGAGTTTTAACCAGAACAAAGAGATCACATCACATCACCCCAGTTCTCAGGTCTTTACATTGGCTCCCGGTCAGATACAGAATAGATTTTAAAGTTCTGCTGCTCGTCTACAAATCACAGAATGGTTTAGGTCCAGAACACATGAATGACATGCTAGCAGAGTATAAACCCAGCAGAGCTCTGAGATCTGCTGACTCAGGTCAGATAGTGGAGCCCAGAGTTCAAACTAGACCCGGTGAAGCAGCTTTTAGCCGTTATGCTGCACACAACTGGAACAAACTACCAGCAGCTTTTAGCTGTTATGCTGCTCACAACTGGAACAAACTACCAGCAGCTTTTAGCCGTTATGCTGCTCACAACTGGAACAAACTACCAGCAGCTTTTAGCCGTTATGCTGCTCACAACTGGAACAAACTACCAGCAGCTTTTAGCTGTTATGCTGCTCACAACTGGAACAAACTACCAGCAGCTTTTAGCCGTTATGCTGCTCACAACTGGAACAAACTACCAGCAGCTTTTAGCTGTTATGCTGCACACAACTGGAACAAACTACCAGCAGCTTTTAGCCGTTATGCTGCACACAACTGGAACAAACTACCAGCAGCTTTTAGCTGTTATGCTGCTCACAACTGGAACAAACTACCAGCAGCTTTTAGCTGTTATGCTGCTCACAACTGGAACAAACTACCAGCAGCTTTTAGCCGTTATGCTGCTCACAACTGGAACAAACTACCAGCAGCTTTTAGCTGTTATGCTGCACACAACTGGAACAAACTGCCAGCAGAACTGAAATCAGCCCCAACTGGAAGCACTTTTAAATCCAGGTTAAAAACATTTCTCTTTCGGTGTGCTTATGGTTGAGTTTATATTTTTCTTATTCCTCTCTTCTTTGATTGCTTTAATTTTTATTCTATTTTTTATTTTTTTCTTTAAATTGCTTGTTTTTATGCTGCTTTATGCTGTTCTTTTAAATGCCTTGTCTTTATGTAAAGCACATTGAGTTGCCTGTGGTATGAAATGCGCTATATAAATAAAGATGCCTTGCCTATGCAGTATGTAGTATGCAGTATGTAGTATGTAGTATGCAGTATGCAGTATGTAGTATGCAGTATGCAGTATGCAGTATGTAGTATGCAGTATGCAGTATGTAGTATGCAGTATGTAGTATGCAGTATGCAGTATGTAGTATGCAGTATGTAGTATGTAGTATGCAGTATGCAGTATGCAGTATGTAGTATGCAGTATGCAGTATGCAGTATGCAGTATGCAGTATGTAGTATGCAGTATGCAGTATGTAGTATGCAGTATGTAGTATGCAGTATGTAGTATGCAGTATGTAGTATGTAGTATGCAGTATGCAGTATGTAGTATGCAGTATGCAGTATGTAGTATGTAGTATGCAGTATGCAGTATGCAGTATGTAGTATGCAGTATGCAGTATGCAGTATGTAGTATGCAGTATGCAGTATGCAGTATGTAGTATGCAGTATGCAGTATGTAGTATGCAGTATGCAGTATGCAGTATGTAGTATGCAGTATGCAGTATGCAGTATGTAGTATGCAGTATGTAGTATGCAGTATGCAGTATGCAGTATGTAGTATGCAGTATGCAGTATGTAGTATGCAGTATGCAGTATGTAGTATGCAATATGCAGTATGCAGTATGTAGTATGCAGTATGCAGTATGCAGTATGCAGTTTGTAGTATGTAGTATGCAATATGCAGTATGCAGTATGCTGTGTGTAGTATGTAGTATGCAATATGCAGTATGCAGTATGCAGTATGCAGTATGTAGTATGCAATATGCAGTATGCAGTATGCAGTTTGTAGTATGTAGTATGTAGTATGCAATATGTAGTATGCAGTATGCAGTATGCAGTATGTAGTATGCAGTATGCAGTATGCAGTATGTAGTATGCAGTATGCAATATGCAGTATGCAGTATGCAGTATGTAGTATGCAATATGCAGTATGCAGTATGCAGTTTGTAGTATGTAGTATGCAATATGCAGTATGCAGTATGCTGTGTGTAGTATGTAGTATGCAGTATGCAGTATGTAGTATGCAGTATGCAGTATGTAGTATGCAGTATGCAGTATGCAGTTTGTAGTATGCAGTATGTAGTATGCAGTA